>NW_008339927.1:2008344-2023546 GCF_000622305.1 Nannospalax galili
CCTCCCTCTCTCTTTTAACAATCAAACATTATCAAGGAAAAGATACTGAAAATTCAACTATCCTGCTCAAGGATAAATAACTGTGATTTAAAAACCCAGAACTGACTTGCACTGAGGAACATCTGGGGACACTGACTTGACACAGTGGGCCTTAACACCCAGCACCCAGGACAGAGTATATGGGTTCCAGGGGGGAAGCTATGGGAGGGAGCTGTTGGGGAGGGGGCTATAAAGATGATTCAGATTGTTTGAGATATTCTGTATGAAACAACAAAACTTAGTAAAAACAAACAAACAACAACAACAACAAAAACCACCTCAGAACCTAGGGAATGAAGGGGCATGCTACCATGTGACGAGGCAGCCTTACCACTGAGATAGCAGAGCCTGGCTCCAGTTCTTGACCCACGGCTTCATAACCATGTGACTAAGAATGAGCTGCAGAGCCCTTTGGATTTAGATTCCTCATGCTCAATGCGGGGCTCATGCACACCCTGCTACTCTGCTGTTCTTCCACAGGCTTCGAGCAAAGTAACACAGACAGTGCCTTAGTCTGCCACAGATGTGACAGAACTGTGCGTCATTCCTTTTCTCGTCCATGGATTTCTCACCTTCCTCTACAAAGGCAACACATCTACCGAGATGAAGCTGAAGATACCAGAAGGTGCCCCTGTGCCCCTCGGTAAAACATACACCCAATATACAGCTCTACCATTCAGAGACCATTTTCAGGGTTTGTTTCTGGGAGCGTCTGTCTTAAGAGAGGTTACAAACTGAGGAAGGTAATTCAAACTTTCCGGGCCTCAAGTTCTCATCTCTAAAAAACCTGTCAGTTGGCTGTAATGTCCATTTGAACTCTAGCCCTGCTTCTCCTGTTGATCATCACGTGCACTCCACAGGTGCTCAGCCGGTACCTGCGAGGACACCTTCCACCACTGGCCAACAGTAGACTGAAAATCTCACCCAGCAACCTTTGACTGATATGGAAGACAGGAAGATTTGTTAAAAGAGCCTACAAAGTACAATCTACATTGAACAGAAGTCTTCCAATTATGAAACTTCAGACTGGAAAACCAACTCTGGAAAACATACAGTGGGAGCTAGGGGTCAGAGTTAACATGGGACAGGCTCATATGGCCAAGGCTGTGGTTCCAATCCTTATACCTCTCAGTAGAACATCTCTGACAAAGATGAGTATATGTGGACAAAGGTTTCTTAAAGACTTGTTCCTACCCTCAGGAGGTCAGCTTGAACTGCTTCATGAGAGAATGTTTCAAAGTATAGGTTATGTAAGTCAGGAAAAATATCGAGGCTAACAGAATTTTCTGGCAAAGAATTGCAAAACAGAAACAAAACAAAACAACAACAACAAAAAACCCCCAAGAAACAAACAATAACCAATCAAATGTTTGAGGAAATGCCAAACAACCACCTACCTCACTCACCAGCAGTCTGTTACTCCTAAGACAAGTGACAAAGTCCCGTCTTTACACAGAGAAGTGGGCTGCAGCACGTGCAGCGGTCTGGAAGGGCACCTGCTGTCCCTGGAAGGTAGAGCCATACCTTTGCATGGCTGGCAAACTGCACATACGTACCACAGCTAGCTGAGCACTGGGCACTGCACTTCCCAAGTGGAAACTTGTGTTGTGTTCTGCTATGGCCTCCAAATTCCGTACTGTACGCGCACTTCACCAAAAGAGCCACAGCCAGATTTGATTTAAACCTCAAGTCACTCAGAAGCCCTGGATGCCAGTCTGAGATGGATTAAGTAACTCCATGAGATTTTAAAGCGTTCTCCTCTGGGAAAGGCAGATGACTGTCTCCATAGGGTATGTTTGGGAGGAACTTGAAGAGTCATTGAGCTGAGGATGACAGATTCGGTCAGTAGCTACCCACCCCCTGTATCCTCTCCTTCAGTTAGCTGTTAAGGCAGCTATGGACCAGACTTGAGTCCATCATGACTGGGCTGAAACTCCACCACACACCTGCTTCCTGGTCGCCCTTGTACCAACAAATAGGTGCTGCGGTTCTGGCCAGTAAGCAGAAAGGAAGGGGGCAGCAGCGGGTGGGCATGAGAACATTTCCTGACAAAAGGCGGTACAAGCAGCCGCTGCCACTGTCCTCTTCGAGCCGACAGATGTGGACCAAAGATGGGCATCTGGACACCAGGAGGCAAAAACATAAGGGCAAGAGCAAAACGGAGGACGGGGTGCTCTGGGTTGGACTGTCCCTGCAAAGGATGGGGTGCAGTCCTCACACCAGAATCCACACCAGGGCCTAGAGACAACGAGGTTAAAACAAGGTCATTAAGGTGGGGCCTCAGTCCAGTATGACCGTATAAAATCATGTATCTGTCTGCCCCAGTGTCCTTATAAAAGGGAAATTTGGACGGGACATGCATGAGGAGACGCCACTGAAGAGGAGGAAGGCAGGGTGGGGGTGAAGGGTCAGAGGCCACGGAGCAGCAGTGAGCAGAGTCGGAAGTGAGGGGAGCAGGGGGCTAATCCTCTGCCATCTTTATCCCAGACGTCGGGTCTCCAGACTGAAAGTTCCAGAAGCCGAGCAATGAGTGAGAGCAACGGGGAAGAGAAGCAGCACGGCCCTGGGTGACGCCTTTCCGTTCCTCAAGAAGCTCCTCATGTGAGAAAAAACAATCTGAAAATACCCAAATCTCCCACCCAAACCTTGTTGGTTCCAGCTGCACCGAGTATGCGCCAACGGTCTCGACAGGTATAGGTAGGACAGAATGAGCAAATCCCAAAGTCACAGGGCAGACAGGACGAAACACAGGTGACTGTCAGAAAAACAGAAGCAGGGGAGCTGATCTGAAGGTTTTATGAGTGGGAAGGTGGAAGGTGAGAGAAGGTAACGGAGGAGGCTGGGTGTGCAGCGCTACTGATGTGCTAAGGAGGTGCCTGCACTGGCAGGAGGCAACCCTGCAGACTGTAGGTAATGGAGTAAGATGGTCAGATCGGAACCCGAGTCACAGAGTAAGTAACACACTCAGAAATACTGGAAGGCCAGAGACTGATGGACTCACGGGGACTCTACGATGACAGAGAACATAACAGGGCTCTGGAGTAAGAAATGGAAGTGAAGGGGTCAGCAGAGACGCTGAGGAGATTGGACTAGAGGCATGGGAATGTGAGGGAGCAAAGTTATTCCGACAGCTGAGTCACGCACGGGTAGAGAATGGCGGTCTACACAGGGGAGTCACTGCCCAAGGAGTTAACAGCGACAGCTCAGTCTCACTCCCAGAGTGTCTTTTAATTAGCTGACTGAGAAGCCCTGGAGAGACTGGGGTAGAGGAAATCTCGGGGACACCGGGAGCAACCCCTTGGATTTAGAAGCAACACTGCAGCTGACATTATCCAATGTCTTTCCTATTCCCTTACTCTGTTTTGAGGACAGGGTCTCCTATGCAGCCCAGGCTAGGCTTGAACTTGTTACATGGTCAAAGATGCCCATGATTTCACGATCCTTCCTTCTGCTTCCACTCTCCTCCTGCTTGGAGGAGTGCACCACCGTTCCACCCCAGCTCGATGTGCCCTATGAGACAGACGCTTCCGGGTCAGGCTGCCACCAGGACTGCAGCTGCGTGTACTAAGCACCTACCTGTCTGCTCACAGGGCACTTACAGCTTTTACCAAATAAAATTTTGGGTTTAAAACTAGTTCTAAATCTATTTGCCTGAGTTTTGAATTACAGCAAAACAGAAGAAGGAGGAATTGTAGAAAAATCATGGCTGTCACTCTAAGGCTTTTCTTTGTTTAAAGTTTCTTTTTTAAAAATTCTGTTTGGGAGAAAAAGGAGGTCTTAGAGGATATTAAGAATGAAAGTAAGCAGGCAAGAAAGAAGGGAAGATTATGATGTCAATTTGCTATATTTCAACAATAATTTGTTTTATATTTATGGCATGAGTTTTTGAAAAAAAAATAATTTTATGTGTAATTGCCTGCATGTATGAAAGTGTACCGTGTTTTACACTGCCCGTCAGAAGAGGGTGTCGGATTCCCTTGGAACTGGAGTTACGGGATGGTTTTTAGCCACTATGTAGGTGCTGGGAATTGAACTGGGGTCTACTGCAAGTACAGTCAGTGCTCTTAACCGCTGAGCCATCTTTCCAGCATTATGACATGAATTTTTAAAAAACTGAAACTAATATTTATAGATCCTAGAAATATCGAAAAGATTAATTCAATAATGAATGCATGCCTTGTCATACTTCATAGGCCTCTACTTCTACCAACTTCAGAAGATGGAAGAGACACTAATCAACAGACAGCACAGGCTTTTCCAATTACTTCGAAGCAGGATTATCACCTAAATATGCCATCAATGGTTTGCCAAAGTCAAATAAACCATTTCATTTTAAAGTTACCTAGGGGTCAGAAATATGCTCTGATTTCTTCACCACTCTTCATATGATAAGCAAATACTAGCTGGGCAGGGGCAGAGCATGAAACAACTTGAAAACCAGCCAGGTGCTGTTTACTTTGGTACCTGAAAAGGAACTTGGGCTGGGAAAGGTGGGTCAGTAAGGACTCAGTGCCACTCAGTGCCATGAAAATGTAAATGCTTTCAGACCATATACAAATTTCAATAACTAAGGCATGAATTTCAGAGTCTACCATACATAATGTATTGAAACGCCTTTAAATGTATCATGAGATCCATTTCAGTTCTTCCTGCACTATTAATGTGTTACCATTCTTTTAAAAGTAGGTACAAATTAAATCACTTCATTAAGAAATAACTATTAATGCTCCTAGAAAAGTAAGTTAGCTCAACCGAGCTACAAGAACATAAGGAGCACTCACTCACGGTGATGGGGATCTGGGGAAAAACGAACCATCCTCTTGTTATTCACAGAGCCTGGAGCAGATGTCTGAAGAGAGATCTGAAAGCAAACAACAAAAACAAGTCATACTTTTTGCTAAAGAAGAGTGTAGTAGCACAAAGGTTTGAAGACATCTCCTAAAATGGAAGAAATAACATTATTTCTCAAAGCCAGCACAGAATGGCATGACCGAAAGTCTTGTAGGAATGATCATCTGGGGTAGAGAGATGGCTGAGCAGCTAAGAGTGCTTGCTGCTCATAAAGAAGAGAAATGCTGAGCACTCAACGGCCCTCTGTGACTCAGCTCCAGGGAGTCCAATGCCCTCTTCTGGCCTCCACAGGCACCTGCACGTATGTGCACAAAGCCATGCACACATAAACATAAGTAAAAATAACCTTAATTTTGTAAAAGGAGAACTTTTTCTGCTCTGGCAGTTACTCTACTAGACTTTCATTCTTGATAAATTTTTATTATTATTTCTTATGTGTATGAGTGTTTTGCCTGCATGTATATAAGTATACTTATGTGTGCAATGCCCATGGTGGCCAGAAGAGAGTGTTGGATCCCCTGGAACTGGAGTTATAGAAGATTGCTAGCCACTATGTGGGTGCTAGGAACTGAACCCTGGTCCTCTGCAAGAGCAACCTGTGCTCTTAACCCCTGAGCCATCTCTCCAGCCCCTAGAATTTCATCCTTAAGAAGTGACTTTTCCAAACACTGTCTAACTTATGTACAAAGAGGTCTTATTAGACCATTCTTGAGCAAATGCTGTTTCTGAGGACCAAGCATGTGTAGTTTGTTTCTAAATATAAATGTTTTGCATTATAATATACAAATTCAAGTGTATACAAGGACTTCTGTCAAAGGACTACTCAATTATACTATTTATATTTTCTCAACAAGGTGAGAAATTATCTATGTATTTATGTTGAATGAAATACAATTTTAGCAAAAGAATATTTTCTCCACTTTCTAAATGAAATTAGAATTCTATAAAGAAAATTCCATGTACTTTCTTGATGGTAAACTACTCTCATTTTTAAAGAATTTCACAGCATTTCTATCACAAAGAAGGCTGTCAAATGGAACAAAAGAGAGGACCATGCACAGGGGACTCTACCATCCCACGTGTCAAGGTGAAAACTTACAGTAAACGACTCTGGGTTAAGCTCCCTCATAATGAGAGCCCTGTTTAATCACACAAGTGCCATTTAAATACAACAGAGTGAAAACAGCATGGCCTGAGAAGACACATTTTTGGAACCTTATTTTTCTTCTTTCCCAGGTAACAAGGATGCCAGCATACACTGGGGAATTCCTGGAAACACAAAGAGGGCTGGTGTGCAGACATGATGACACGATGCCAGGGCAGGGGCAGCCCAGGTAAAGGCGAGACGGGCCCCAGGGCCACAGCCCACATCCACCTTGGAACACAGTTTCACGCTATCCCAGTGGGCACCCCTAGAATACAGTAATCCATTTTCTACACTGGGGCTCTGAGAACAGCCGACGGGGCCTGTGTCATGGTTTGTTAGACGTTCATGATCACATTATCTCATGGCGGACCTGACACTTTTATTCAGTTTACAGTATATTCTATGTACAGGCAACTTATTTCCTTTGCCAGGCTGCTGACAACCTTTTCCACACTATATTAATCTTGTTTACTGACTTTATCTTGGTACAAATATCAGAAAACTGAACTTTTTATCTCAGAGAAAAAATAAACAGTGTGTTGACAGAGGCAAAAGCTATTTTCAGGACTAAAATTGCTTGTTTACCTGAAGCTATACTTACAGAAAAAAAAATGTTTAAGTCTTACTCTGTCTTGAGATACATAACCTGAAGTTCAATAAACGAAGAAATTTCACATACACCCATGTGATAAATTGCCTGATGAAAACAACACAAGGAAATATAATAAAATAGAACTTATAACAAGTTTATACCACGATATAAATGTAAGCTTTCAATCCAGTCAGAAAGAATCATTCTAGGTATTTCTCAGAAATTGTACATATGTCTTAAAACCTATAAACCCAATTCAATTGCAGCAAATAATTCACAAAAGATTTACAGTATCAAATGTAGATATTTAAATGAGTTTACAAGTTTACCTAGGAATAGCCATGGAGAAATAGCAGCAAATATCCTTCCCGATTATGACAAGCCACTTTGTGCCTTACTTTTAAAGATACACAAAAATGGGCATATTTTAGCACTTCAGAAAGGGAATAAAGCAATCCTACCCTCAGGCATGAGGTTTGTGAAGGGCCACACCATGGGTCATTACAGGAGAGCTGTCACCCCAAACCTACCTGCAAGGCGGATCGCCTCCCATGGAAAGAAAGGCTGTGCTGAAGGAAGGCTGAAAACATTTTAAACTTCAAGCATTTTAATATGATTATTAGCAGAATGAGCCAAGGCATTACTAAGCTTCTAGAAGCATATTTAAGAATTGTTTTTTTCTTTTTTTTTTAAACAAACAAACAAAAACCCCTTAAAGGATTTTTTAGATTAATTCAGGGTCTATAATACTTATAATAATACACTGGTGTTTACATCAGTGACCCAGCCCAAACAGAAAAAGAGCTTCCAACATTAGATCAAACCTGTACTTTCTACTAAACAAGTATGGCCACTGTGTTAGTTTCCAAAGTACATGCCCTCCAGTAATTCCAGAAAGTTTTACTCTAAGACCAGGCATATATGTGCTTAGCCAGTGTTGGTGGTGGCTACCTTAGATATCACCTGGCACATTTAAAGCAATGTCTTATTCTTTTTGATTCCTGATGTTCAACATCACTATCATGACACTCCTTAAAGACAGAATGGCTGGTTTTCCATTTAGCCATTTCTACAATTACAGAGTTGAAGAAATCCTTCTCCGATCAGAAACTGAGCTTAGAGATACAGCAGCTTCTAAGATTAAGCAGAGGTTGCCCAGTATGGATGACACGTCTAAGACCCAAACAGAAGAAAGCATTTTCTGTCCTCACAGCAGGGTTAGAAGCCACCAGCTGTTCTCCCCTCCCTCCAGGGCAATCCTGCCACCTCAACCCTGTGCTGATTGTCAACTGTATTTGATTTGCCTTCTGTGTACTATCCTGCCACAGCGCTCACACTGACAGACACTAATGGTGGCAGGCTGCCATTCAAAGAAAGGTTTTTCAATCTGGTGAGGCTGGGCACTCAGACCCTGTAGCCTAAAAGGCTGGAAGGAGGCAAGGCCTGAGACCCTGAGAGTTTGTACAGACCAAAGAGTTTCCTGCTTCTCTCAGAACAATGATTAATTTGACGATTTTTGAAGAGAGAGGCAAGCCTTTATACTTTAGCACGCTCTGCATGAAGGCCAGGACTATACTCAACTAACATGTCAATCAAACATGTGACAGATAATAACGGAGACAACCCAATCAAGACATGTTTCAAAATATGACTTTAAACGGAGGTAGGAAGCAACAAGAGGGGATGAAGAACCAGGACGAAACCAGTTCTAGCTACTGGTCTGCAGACCTCAGTTGTTAAAAGGCCAAAGGAATAATATTCTATTTTTGCAGCAATATTAAACATGATTACAGTTAATTTGGCAAATGTTTGTCTGTTTACCAACTATGGAAAAGCAAAAGAAGATTCTCCAAGAGCATTTCAGTTGAGGGTGACCTGTGTTTTACCCTGTTGCTCTCCAAGTTCTGCTGTAAGTTAGATGAGGGAATGAACAAAATGTTTCATCATGTCACCTGCACTCAGAATATTACAGAACAGTCACAGTTCACAAAAGGTACAGTCTATTTGATCACAGAAAACAGATTCAAGAAAATAACAGTAAAATTACTTTTAAAACAACAGGTAAAAATGTAAAAATTACTTTGGAATAACTTTTAACAACACACACACAAATATGACATTCAACTGGCAATACTTATTAAAAGGAAACAAAGTAGATATTTGACTTAAGAGGAGTGACAGGGGACTCTGCCCTCTAAGCGGGGAGCAGTGTACTTCTCTCTCCCCCTGCTCTGTTCATATTACTAACTTTCTAAACTCAACTTTCTAACCTCCTTCTTCTCACATTCCAGAGCCTTCCATGGCTCTATACCACAGAGGACCTGCTTCTGATGAAATCCAGACTGTAGGCAACCAGCGACTGCTTCTGGCTCTCAATGCAATACTAAAGCTTACTTCATACAATTCAACAATTACTCCAAGATTTTAAAAAATTTATTTAGTTTTAGTGTTATACCTATATGTATGTAAGTGCACACATTGAGTGTAATACCCATGGAGGCCAGAAGAGGGAGATGGATCCTCTGTAAGTGGCATTATGGACAGTTGTTAACTGCCACATGGGTGCTGGGAACTGAAGCCAGGTCCCCTGTGAAAGCAGCCAGTGCTCTTAACTGCTGCCCCATCTTTCCAGCTCTGACAAATCAGCAATTATTCAGAAGGAACCTCCTGTATATACGGAATTATGTCTACATTTACTATAAATAAGCACTATATGGTTCCCATTCAACTGGGTGGTTTTAGTTATGTTATGATCTAGAATTAGTCTATTTGATGTCTGATGAAGTCAAGAGCTACATTCCAAGCTTTTCTGATGTTATTTTGTTTAAGAATCATCAGCAAATAATCAACGTGAGAATTTATATTTTACCTTCATTTTATAGATGCTTATGAAAGTAAAATATGCTTTATAGAGTGGATCAGGGAGACTTTTACACTTTGGATAGTTTTCACTGGCTGGGAGAAATCCAAGAATACATGACATGTGGGGTGGGCGCACCTTTAATCCAGCACTCAGAAGACAGAGAAAGATAGATTTCTATGAATGTGAAGCCAGCCTGGTCTCCATAGTCAATCCCATGCTAGTTGGGGCTACAGAGAGACCCTGTCTCAAAAACAAAAACAAAAAACAAAAAACAAAAAACCCAAGACCAAAAAACAACAAAACAAAAATGGAAGACTATATGATGTGGGGCTAGAGCAATGGCTCAGTGGTTAAAGCACTGGATGTTCCTGTAGAGGACCCAGGATTTGTTCCCAGCACCCACATGGCTGCTAACAACTGCTATCACTCCATTACCAGGGGATCTGATGCCTTTATCTGGCCTCTTTGGGCACTGCACACACATAGTGCCCATACCAGGCAAGACACTTGTACACATAAAATATAAAATCAATAAACGTTTTTCTAAAAGACTGCTTGATGTATGGCAGGCACTAGGGGAAGGCCACTGTGAGCTTCACTAGCACGACAGTTAGCTTTAGACAATGTCCTTTTTGAAGGAATGTTCAAGGAAGATACTCCATTTCTAAGGACAACTGGATCACCTGAGATTTCAAAACTGTTGCATTAGACCATTACTTAATTCACTATCCTTTAGTTTTCACCTAAGAGTGTGCGTGCGTGCGTGCGTGCGTGTGTGCGTGTGTGTAGGCACTATCCACCTTTTTGTTTTCTTTGAGGCAGGGTCTCACTGGTCTGGAACTAGCTGGACAGGCTAGGTCGTCTGGGTAGGCTAGGTCATCTGGTTGGTGAGCCCCATGGAGCCTCCTGACTCTACCTTCCAAGCACTGGGATTAAAAGAGTTCTCTGAGACATCCAACTTTTTGTACATGGGTTCTAGGGATCAAACACATGCTAGTGGTCACTTTATTCACACAGCTACCTTACCAGGCCAAAGTCTGGGAAATTTTACAACCTGATAATGTACGTGTCAGTTAAGATGTAAGGTTGCTGAGTTGTATTTTTACTACAAAGACTTAAGTGTAACTCGAAGACAGAAGACATCAGTCAGGAGACCATGAACAGGAGTCTCAAAAAGGAGTAAAGAAGTGGTCTAAAGGGAACATGGGGAGAGGGTATATTTTAAAATCCACCAATCAGGAAGTGGAGGGAGAATAAAGTAGACAAAAATAGATAAAAGGATGGAGCTCAGACCATATGGCAGATCCTTCCTTGGATATCTATCTTCTCTTTAACACATTTACTTTCTGCATTTTTCTTCAGGTCTTGTTGAATTCTTCATGATGAGAACCAAGAGGCTCCTGTAGCCTAGAGATCATATGACACATCAAGAATTAATGTAATTATTGCAATTCTCCTATCTTCACTAATGAGGACACTCCATTCATTACAGCCCTTGCCTGCTCTGGGAGGATGTTTCACAAACAGGTACCTGGGGAGTAAAGGGGTATGGCTGTTCTCAGAGCACAGATGGAGAAACGGCTGCCTGCTGAGGACAGGACATGTTCTAGACTAGCAACTAACCAGGGATAGATTTGAACCCAAGTCACTCTATGCACCATTGCTCACTTTTCTCCTACAGGGAGACAACACACCAAAGCTAGGTGTTTTCCTAAACTGGGGGTTTCACCACAGAAGATGGTGGTCTGAATCTAGAAGATACTGTTGTAAAATTGGTAAGCCAGAATGATAAACCCCAGGATAGGCTGGTGCCTGCCTGAAACTTCTAGGTGGCAAATGGGCCATCTAAGGTGAGGCGGGCTTAGCTGCTCCAGCAGAGTGGCTGGCGTACAGGGTAGATGGTAATCTTGACAGCAAAAGTAGTATAGCATTTAACTGCTGAACCGTGGGCAAGGAGCTCTGGGTGAAGGTATGTGAGGAAACCTGGAGAAAAATGAGAGAGCATGCACTGTTCTTTGATTTCAAAAGCAGGTATCAATTTTAATGCAAGATTATAAGGAATAATAATAACAACAATAATAATGATGATGATGATGATGATGCCACAGAGGAATTAAGCACAGAGAAGCACGGGGCTTTCCTTTCAACTGAGGGTTAGGGGTCTTGGCAAGAATCAGGGCACGTGTTCCAGGGAGGATGGAACCAGATAGCACAAGCCCTGCAGCAGGTGCTGGATGAAGACAGGGAGGTCACTTAATTTTTAAGTCATCTGAGGACATTTCCAAGGAATAGACACATCTGTTTATCTAAGAGTCATCAAAACAAAAATTTCCTAAATTGATAAAGGTTTAGAAACACACACACACATACACACACCCCATTGACACATGACAAAACTAAATGTAATGACTTTAAATCCCTATTGTACAGTTTTTCCCAGTTAACAGAGTCTGAATTAATAACTGGGAGTTGGAATTACTAGCCCATTGGGTTATTAATAATTCTAATGATTAAGTGAATAAATTCTCATTTCTAGTGTTTAGTATTAATGGGTGATCTGAATGCTTTAATAGAAAAGATGAATTACTATATAACTGACAAATAAATACAATGGCAGATTTTCTCATACTGGTTTATGGTAACAATTTTCTCTGAGTAAAAATCTAAACTTCAACTAGTTTTAACTGAGGCTCAATCCCACCCAGTTCCAGCAGCAAGCTGTGAGTGGCCTCTGCTGGCTGACCAAGGGCTTCTGAAGTCCCTCATTTATGTAGCCAGCAACATTATGGGCTTCCTTCCAGAGGGAATGTTGACAAACATTTATGTAAACTCCACTGTACATAAGAGTAAACACACAAGTGATAAACAAAATGTACACAGGACAGTAAAAAAACTTTACGATTTTATGTAATGCTACATGCTGAGAATTTAAACTTTCAAAATTATAATTTTATGCCATAAACATGTAAATGTGAACTTTCTTATTCAATTCAAATCAAAGCAATTCACATCTACATTTAAAAATAAGTGTTTTCTTAGGATTTTTTTTTTTTTTTGGTCTTTTTGAGACAGGGTCTCCCTGTAGCCCCAGCTGTCCTGGAACTCACTATGTAGACCAGGCTGGCCTTGAACTCACAGAGATCCACCTGCCTCTGCCTCCCAAGTGCTGGGATTAAAGGCATGCGCCACCATGCCCGGCGATTCATTTTATATACACATACAGAGACACACACCTCTTCTAAAACTTAGGTGTGCTAATGTTTCAAAAACTTATGAGTACATACAGAGAATGACAGAATTAAAATTCTCTGACATAGTTTGTGATTTTAGAATGCTTTAATATTGTGTAATGGTTTATGAAAAATACAAAACTAGAAACACAGGAATCCAAAGGAATTTTAAAATATTTAATATTGTGCTTATGTTTGGGTCAAAGCATTTGTCTTTTCAAAACTTAAAAATAGCAATTAAGAAAGTGTTAAATTCCACTAGTACAGTAAATGTCAATTCAGTATCTAGGAAATAAAGAGAACATGTCGCAAGTTTTGCTTGGCAGCTTTCATATCTGTCTGTGTATCATCTGTCTATCTATCCATCCATCCATCCATCTATCTTTCTATCATCTATCTGTCTATGTATGTATGTATGTATGTATTTATGTATGTATGTATCTATCATCTATCAATCATCTATCTATCTATCTATCTATCTATCTATCTATCTATCTATCTATCTTCTATCACCTATCTATCATCCATCTTCATCTGTCTGTCTATCTATCTATCTATCTATCCATTTATCTATCATCTATGTATCTCTCTGTCTTTCAATCATCTATCTATCCATCTATTTATGCATCTATCTATGTATCTACCTATCATCTATCTATCTATCATCTATCTATCTTCTGTCTATCATCTATCATCTATCTATCTATCTATCTATCTATCTATCTATCTATTTATCCATTTATCTATCTATCATCTATGTATCTCTCTGTCTTTCAATCATCTATCTATCGTCTATCTATCCATCTATCTATGCATCTATCTTTGTATCTATCTATCATCTATTTATTTTCTATATCATCAGTCATCCATTTATGTATCATGTAGGCATCTGACATCGGTCTAACTTTGTTTCGTGATGTCAAAGAAGTGTACCTGCTACCTACTGTCTATCTATCTATCATCTATCTATCTATTATCTGTCATCATCTATCTGTTTATTGATCATCTATCTATCTATCCTCTACCTATCTACATATATATAAGCTTTAACTATGCTCAGCAGTTTCCTATAAGCCCCCATACATGAGGGAATTTCTAATTTTTTAATTTATCAATTTAAACATAAATTATAGTTTGGTGTATTTAATCTTTACTCACGGGGGCAATTGTCAAATCTGGCTAATAATGCAAATGAGCAGATACAAAACTTATTTTTAAAGTTACACTTCTCGTAAGTCACAATATTTCAGTATATTTCAACCTTCACTTTAGAATTCAGTCCCATTATGCTGCTGCTCAAAACTGTTCACAGGGTTATCTGGCTGACATATAAGATAAGCCTCCATCTCGCTAGACACCACTGGGATATGACACCCTGACCCGTGGTAAGCCCTTGTTATTAGCTTGAAATATACAGCACACAACACAGCTCCTGCAAAGAATTTGTGTACAGAAATTCTTTTATCTAATATTCAAACCCTTTTTAAAAGTAATATTCAATGATTGTAAGGCATTTAAATAAATAAAAATTAAAATCTTGCCCCCACAACTGTACTAAGAGTTGAAAATATACAGAAAGAAAGAGAGGGAGAGAGGCAAGGGGGGTGGAGAGAGAGAGAGAGAGAGAGAGAGAGAGAGAGAGAGAGAGGGGGGGGGGGTAGAGAGAGAGAGAGAGAGAGAGAGAGAGAGAGAGAGAGAGAAACAGATGACAGAAGACAGAGCATTTTCTCCTTGCACTTACTTTTTTGTGCTCTGTTACATAAAAGATTGGAATTAAAACTACCCGATGACTTTATAGACATACACAGGCGCCAAGGATCCAAGTGCAATCAATTATGACTAGTAATAATTAGATGCATAAGATCAGAGATGCATGTGCCAACATCTCAGTGTTAGTATCAAAAACAATGAGTCTTTCTGCAAGGAACAATATATTCTAAAATGAAATGGAGATCTTTTTTAAAGGTTAAAAAACTCATTCAGTTTTATGTCTTACAGGGCTTATGCTGAGTTCAATATTGTATAACTGTATTAACTCAACTGTGAACCTAGAAACTTGCACCCACTTGTGAAAGAGATGTACTCTTGCTGTGGAGTGTGTTACTGAATATGTTAAAGATGTAGTGAAGAAAAAGTAATGATTAAAAAAATAATAATTAGTAGATGTGAAAAACATTACCATTGAAATTTACCTGACGACTTTATATCCATGCTCAGATGCCAAGGAGCTCAGAAAGTAACCGGCTGTCACTAGTAATAATCAGATATATAGAGATTAAACGCATGTGCACAAACATCTTAATGTCAATTGCATTAAAAATGAATTTTTGTGTATGAAACTATATTTTAATAATGAAATGAAGATCTTTTTTAAAGCTTATAATCTCATTTAACTTTATGTCTTATAGGGTTTATACTGAATACAATATTGTATAACTGTAATAATTCAACTGTAAACCTAAAAATTTACAGCCAATTCT
>NW_008339927.1:2023657-2057716 GCF_000622305.1 Nannospalax galili
CAAAAGCAATGCTCAATCATTTTCTTTCCTATGGAAAACTATGCTGCAGAACTCGGCACACCTGAAATTCATTGCTTTTATTCTTTGCATATGATTTTTCTGTTTTAGAAGAGGACAGAGGGCAATATGTGAGAACGATGAGATTGAGGACACACGCCTAAGGACATGACAAATTATTAATATAGGTTTGGACAAAAATTTTGCATGCACATTAAACATTTTATTTAAGAATCTAAGACACCTAGGAAGATTTTCATGTTCTTAGATAGAAATTAATTTAATACTCAAAAATCACATAATCAAAACTGTGATAAAACATAACACTTCATTCAGTAGCTAAAATTATCTTCTTTGTACATAATTTGGTAATACATTGCAGTATCAGAAGTGGCTCATTTGCCTTTCTGGGGGAGAGAGAGAGAGAGAGAGAGAGAGAGAGAGAGAGAGAGAGAGAAACGAACAAGCACTTCTAATGGGGAAAGTCACCGTATTGTCTTTCCTTTCAAATTGTTCTGGCAAGCTAACCAATTTGTTGCCACCTTACAATACCAGTGCTGCTGCATGGGTCTCAATTTACATCAAGAGAAAAAAAGACTAAAGCTCATTTTGATGTTTAGAAATTGCTTCTAGGGGCTGGAGAGATGGCTCAGCAGTTAAGAGCACTGACTGCTCTTGCAGAAGACCCAGGTTTGTATCTAGCACCCACATGGCAGCTAACAACTGCCCATAACTCCAGTTCCGGGGGATCCAATGCCCTCTTCTGACCTCTGTGGGCATTTTACAACATGGATGCACTTATATACATACACTCATACACATAAAATAAAAATAATAAATAAAACATTTTAAAAAAAGATTGCTAAGACTCTCAAAGATACATTCACAATAATTTATAGGGAAAATAGTGATGGCCTCTAGATTTTTAAGGTGGTTTACATTTAGCAAAGAAAATCATTAGACTATTACACCCACAGATGGCTCTACTGAAGCAAACATTGGGCAACCCCTCAATTTTTCGTGACACAATTAAGGCTCGATTACATACACTGTTTGCTGCGCTTAAAATGTCTATAACTCAAGGTATGTAACTTTGCCTTGAGAGAAGAGGGGAGAAAGGATCACAAGTACAAACACATACAAACTATTTTTAAGATATAAATAAGGGGATGGATAAATTACTAAAGAAAGAACATTAGTTAGTAGATAGTCTAAGTAAATGTAAGTATATTACAGACTCAGTGAATGATGATAAAAATCCTAAACGGAACTCTAACATCCTCGGCCATTGTCTATTTCAAGGGAGTAATCACATAGTCAAAAGCTCACATTTCTAGAATGGTTTTTAGTGGAATTAGGTTTCAGTTGATGTACATCTACATCTGTCTCAAGTCTAGCTGTACTCAGGCAGTTGGAGGTGGTCAAGTGTAAGTTCTAGCCAATGAAACTAGAGTTTTATTGTGGAGCTGCTGAAGAGAGCTGCTGTGAAAAATCTCGTGAAGTGGGATTTGCTCAGATGGCATCGTGCCATGTTCCCTTGTAAAAGGCTGAAAGATTTAAAGGTTCATACTCTGGCATACTTGTATGAGTAAATCGCACCATCTAATTATGCCTTCCAAGGATTCAAGGCAAAAAAAAAAACAGGCAAACAAACCCTCTTTGATTCAAGCAAGTATTATCTAGTATACTGTTCCAAGTAGCAAGTCCTTAACTGATGATAGGAAAGTTGGTTGTAGCCAGACATGGTGGTGCACGCCTTTAATTCTAGCACTTAGGAGGCAGAAGCAGGTGGATCTCTACGAGATTAAGCCCAACCTAGTCTCCATAGGGAGTTTCAGGTCAGCTGGGGCTATAGGAAAGTCCATTTACCTTCAGTCTTAGCAAACTGGTCATTCAACTGAACAGGAAACCACAAATGAGAGGAGAGAGATGGAAGATCTTTTTACATGTCAGCACTGTGCCAGATACTATGGAAGATTCTAAAGAATTGCCTAATACAAACCCTGCTGGTTAATCAGACTTAAAATATACAAAACCAACAAAGATTACTACTAAACTAGCCATAACTACAAGAATCTGAAAAAGAAGTAATTACTATTGCCAAATTAGCAAATGATAGTTTTTAAAAGAGATTAGATACAGAATCTGAATCTGAGCTGAGTTGTATTTAAAGTGATGAGGGAGGGTCTGGAAAGATGGTTTAGTGGTTAAAAGCACTAGCTACTTTTGTAGAGGACCAAGGTTTCTAGCACCCATGTAGCAGCTAACAATTGTCTGCAACTCCAGTTCCAGGGGATCCAACACCCTCTTCAGGCATTGCACAGTATACTTACATACATGAAGGTAAAATTCACATACACATAAAATAAATAATCAAAAATTTAAAATGACAAACTAGAGAATGAATGCTGAATACAAGCATGAGGGCCTGCATATTGGAAAGGAGGAAGTAAGCCTTAATAGAAAGCCAGAAGTAATGAGCTTCAGAAACCTAAGAATATAGTTCAACCTCCACATAAGTTATGTTCAAGTCTCTCGATACCGGCTCGAGAACACGTCACTGGGCTGATTCTGTCATGCTCCATCAAAGTAGCCAAATCCAAACAGGAAAATAATGTCTTTGACTATTAAAATTTTGTACTCTGGTCTTGAGTAAATCCTTCTTCCTAGCTGCTTTCCAGCTGCTCCATGGAGTGCCTAGATGTGGAAAGCAGGTTCCCATGCACATGGCATTGGGAGGAAAGCCGTTTTGCATCCTGTCTGTTCTGCCTCCTGTAGAGCCCTGAGAGAACTAGGTCTGAAGCAGGGGAGCATGGCAGAGGCAGCATCCTAACTCTCAGCAAGTAGGAGAAAGGACGGAGAAGCATGGGCAGCCGAGGGATGTCTGTCTCTGGAGGCACGGCGGCAGGGAGGACCCGCATTTGAGATGGCCCCTTCCTTACCTGATGAGAAAAAAATGTCCCACCTGTAAAAGGGAGGATACACAGAGCCTGAGAGAATATTGCTGGTTCCCCAAGGCCTGAGTACTTGGGAAGGTGATCCAGGAGTCCCCTTCCCCAACCCCGAGACACAGACTCCTAATGAGGGGTCAGGTGAGCAGTCTTAGAACCTGAGCAAGCATGGGACTTGACAATCCTGGCAAACGGCCAGAATCCATGGGCTAAAGAGGACCATAAGACACCCCCAAAAGGCTCCACAGGGCCTCCACTGTGGCAGCAATCCTTCCTTTATGGTGCTAGGATAGATGGAAGCCTTTGTGTGGAGCCCAAAAATAAAGTACTCAAACTTTGAAGCACTTATGCTATTTTACATGAAAATTTCATAAAATGTATGGCACAATCCTCCATGTACAGTTCACAAAATCAACTGCAGAGAAGGATATCTCTGCAATAAGCTTAGGAAACTTGTACAGCAGATCAGTGTCTGTAAATGATCATTCCTTGTACTGTTCCTCAGTCTAGGGTACACACCAACTCGATAATGAGATGAGACAGTAAGTGTTACCGTTGACACAAGCAAAAATAAAGGGGTTGTTAAAAAGCAGAGTGGATGGGAAGGAGAGCAAGAATGGTATGCACTGGAACACAGCCCGGTCAGAGACATGTGTCACAGGCACCATCGGCACGCTCTTCAGTCACTGGGTGAGATCTGATAATTGAATGAACAATCACTTCTATGGAGCATGTTAGAAATGTACTGCATTTTGAACAAGTTACTTTATAGATTAAAGCCTATGGCTCCCCTCCCTACCTGAACCACAAAACTTAACTATTTCAGCAAAGACATTATTAGTGACTACACAGGCTGATAATTATGATTCTTTCCAATCAGAGTAAAGGTCGTAATTTAAAATAAAATAAAGTATCTTACCTACCACAATGGTCTCTGAGTTGGATCTTTTTTTTCCTTTTTGGTCTTTTTGAGGCAGGATTTCCCTATACAGACCAGGATGGCCTTGAACTCCCTATGTAGACCAGCTAGCCTTGAACTCACAGAGATACGCCTGCCTGTGCCTCCCAAGTGCTGGTACTAAAGGCATGTGCCACCATGCATTGCTAGAGTTGGATGTTTTATATGTGATTTGCTTTTCTTCACCAATTATTAAGGCCTGAAAGAAACTTAAACTTGCAAATGAGTTGAAGACATACCATGGGAAGTCATAAAGGGCATGTACCTTTATGTCCACATTCAAATTTATACTCCTTCCTCTAATATTACATAAAATGGTGAAAAATCTTGAAGCCTGACATCCACAGGCAATGGCAGGAATGTCCCTCTCCACTTTGAATGCCTGTGTTTGTACCTTTTTATATTACTTACCTGACTGCTTCATGTTAGAATTACAAACATGCTTATTTCCTCTACAATACTGTACACTTTTCAAGAGCTGAGGCTTGTCTATAGGATTTAATATTTGCCTACACTGAGCAGTACACTAAATCTATTACAAGTATGACTACTGCTCATGTAAGGTGTCTACACTGAGATGGTCCTAAGTATGCATTTGATACCTCACAACAGGTGGAATATTACAGTTTTTTAATTAAAACACTTTTGGAATTTTGTATGAGCTGCTATCCAGTTACAAACATTCAAACATCAATATAAGATTAATTAGTACATTAGTTGTTTTACATAAAGCATTCATAATTTTTTAAGTATATGAAATGAAGGAGAAGTTATCACCCTTTAAATAATTCATTAGTTACTTTTCTGTTGCTGTCATAAAACACTGTAACCAAGGGAACTTACAGGGAGAAGAGTTTATTTGTGCTTACATCTCCAGGTTCCAGAGGGTTAATTTAAGCCCATCATGGTGGGGAAATATGGTGAGGTGCAGGAGCACGAGCAGACAGCTGAGCGACCACACCTTCCAGCAGGCACAGGAAGCTAAGGTTGACTAGAAATCCGGCAAGGGTTAAGACTCTCCAAGCCCACCCAGTGATGCGCTTCCTCCAGCCCCCACCCCAGTGATGCGCTTCCTCTAGCCCCCACCCCAGTGATGCGCTTCCTCTAGCCCCCACCCCAGTGATGCGTTTCCTCCAGCATGGCCACACCTCCTAAAGCTCCCAAAACAGCACCACCAACTGGGGCAAAATGTCCAAATACTTGGAGCCTATGGGGGATATTTTTATTCAAAGCACCACAAATAAACTTTAAACCTTCTACGTACAAGTTGGTCAGAAGAGAGAAAAACAAAATAGAAAAAAAGATCGCTGAATTACCTTTCTAGGGAGCAAATTTTAAAATAATTCATGGACAGAAATAATAGGATGTCCAAAACTCTGAATTCATTGTAACAGAAGCAATGTTAAGAGAATGTAACATCCATGCACACCTGTAGCCAAGAGCCTGCAACATCTATGCATGCATATAGCCAAGAACCTATAACTTCCATGCATGTGTGTGGCCAAGAACCTGCAACATTCATGCATGCATATAGCCAAGAACCTACAACATCCATGCATGCATACAGCCAAGAACCTGTAACATCTATGCATGCATGTAGCCAAGAACCTGTAACATCTATGCATGCGTGTAGCCAAGAACCTGCAACATTCATGCATGCGTGTAGCCAAGAACCTGCAACATGCATGCATGCATGCACACAGCCAAGAACCGGTACTCTCTATGCATGCATGTAGCCAAGAACCTACAACATTCATGCATGTGTGTAGCCAAGAACCTGCAACATTCATGCATGCATATAGCCAAGAACCTACAACATCCATGCATGCATACAGCCAAGAACCTGTAACATCTATGCATGCATGTAGCCAAGAACCTGTAACATCTATGCATGCGTGTAGCCAAGAACCTGCAACATTCATGCATGCGTGTAGCCAAGAACCTGCAACATGTACTCCAGTGGGCCATGGGCAGCTCCACGTACAATAAGCGTGGTTTTTCCTTAGTCATCTGTGACTAACCTGATATGTATTCAGTAATAACATCACTATTACTGGTTTCAAAAATGTTGACTGAGTACTTTCTAGATGGCAAGTACATTTACAAGTTGAATATAAAATATTTTCAATGCTCACTACTCTGAAGAGTCCAGTAATTAGTAAATATTTTCATCAAAAGAATCTTGAAGAGATTACAATGACTTAAGGTCTCTGGTCTCTAATATGCAAGAGCCATTATCCAGAAATGCTGGGCCACTGTGGTGGCTAACCTTGGCTATCAACCTAACGAGACTGGAAGATACCTGGTGCAGGTATTTCTAGATGTGTCTGTACAGCGTTTTCTAAGACAGTTGGCATCAAGGACAGGGTCACTGATCAAGACATACTTGAAGACATGGAAGAACCTGTGGCCTAGTGATGGGCTGAGGCTAGGAGGTCTGGAAGAATGGCTGAGAAAAGACTGGCCATGGGCTGCAGGAACGGCTCGGCAGGTAAGGTGCATGGCGTATAAGCACTAGAACCTGAGTTCAGATCTCTAGCACCATCAGAGCAATAACCCCAGTGCTGGGGACAGGGTGTGGACAGGAGGTTCTCTGGAGCTCTAGCAACATTTAGCAAGCAATAATCAGGTCCCAA
Source organism: Nannospalax galili (assembly GCF_000622305.1). NCBI lineage: Eukaryota > Metazoa > Chordata > Mammalia > Rodentia > Spalacidae > Nannospalax > Nannospalax galili. Next base: position 2,030,200 of record NW_008339927.1, read on the forward strand.
ATCAAAATCCAAGGCCACAATTGGAAGATATTATCAACTAAGTAAAGTACCAGATTCTTAACTAAAAGCTGTCCATTTTCTTATTATTGACCAGGGCCCTGATTGCCCTTGTACACTTTAAATTTGAAACAAAGCTACACTTCATATTCAAAACAAAATTCTGTTCTATTTTATTTATTTTTAAGCTTTCTTTTTATTTTCAAGTTTTTTTTTCTGGCCTGGAAATCACTATGTAACCCAGTGACATTGATTTCATGGTAATTCTCTTGCGTCAGCTTCCAGGGTGCTTGGCAGATAAGCATGCCCACTTCCTGTTTTATTTATTTTATTTCATTTTCTGAGACAGGGTCTTGCTATTATGTACTCCAGGCTGGCTCTGAACCTGGAATCCTTATGCATCAACCTGTCAAGTGCTAGGATTATAAGCATGTCTTTGTGCCAGGACTGAGGTTGCCTTATGCTCTTCCTTCCATCTATTAAGTCAGGTATGGTCTATTTTTAAAGAGTTAGGGTATGTAAAGAGAATAAAAGCACCAGCTGGCACCTGTGTCCCCACCACCATGGGGGTTAAACATGGTTGTTTTAAAATCTGGGCTGTTCTGCTACTTCCTTATTCTCAGGTGAACTGGAGTTTCCTGACCAGAGTTGGATGTGGTCCACATGTACTGCAACATGACCTTGGAAGTACTGGTGTATGTTCAGTTCATGGTACTACAGGTGTTCAGTTCTCATACGCAGCTCCACCTGACATAAAGTGGCAGTTCAGGTGGACTTTGAAGACAAACTGTCTTGTTCAAATTCATATTTTATCATTGAAAAAAGACCTATTTTATTTTTATAGGTATGCATGTTTTGCCTGCATGTCTGTATGCACACTATATGTGTGCAATGCCCACAGAGGGCATCAGATCACCCAGAACAGGAGTTACAGATGGTTGTGAGCTAGCAGGTGGGTGATGGGAGCAGAACCTGGAACCTCTGAGGGCAGTGAGTGCTCGTAACCACTGAGCCCTCTCTCTAGCCCCATATACTTTGCCATGTTCTATGTACCTAGTTATTCCACTTCTCTTTACTCCTATCTCCTTACATATAAAGAACTATTGCTAGAAACCCTGCCTTATACTGCTATATGAGGATTACATGAGTTAACATACATAAAGTTCTTAGGGAAATGCTGGGTACATACTAGGGACTCAATAAACACTGCTTACTACTAGAAGCAACATGGCTGGTTTTTATAGGCCCAGTCAGCTTGACTAACCCACTGACATTTCACTTCAGACCTAATTGCTGGGATGACTGCCAGTTTTTAGTTCTAATTGCTTGATTTAAGCACTTGAAATAGAAAAATAAGTTCTATATTAGCTGTTCCTTTAATGGCAAGTATCTGCTTACTCAGCTCTGGTTGAGAGGGTGAGTCAACGTTGAAGTAACAGTCTAATAAGGAGGAACCCATAACATTCTTTGTTAGGTTTATGTACAAGATGAAGCTCAAGCCAGAAAGTCAAGGCTGCTCAGAAGGCTTCTATGCATAAAGATAGAATCTACAGTATTTGTTGAACGGACAAACAAACAACAGACTTGGATTATAGGTGGGAACTCAGTGGACTTGTTACTGAACCAAATGCCAATGAGGAGGGAGGGAGCAGTTGCCATGAAGTCTACCTGTGACTTTCGGCCCTTTGCTAACTCCATCTCTCCCAGAGTCATGCCCTGTATCTTTGGAGTTATACTTTACTTTCTTAATGCAAACCCAGCAGAACTTTCTGTTTATTAAACTAGTAACTTAGGCTTCATTAGAATATAATCAAAACTTCAGTGATATGTTTACCATTGTATACAGAGAAAGCTTTCTTGTTTATAGAGGAAATTACTTTTATTTACCAAGAAAAATTAAAGTATATATAAATTTGGCAACATGTAACAATGATATATTAGCAAACATATTTTGTGTGTGGGGGGTATGTATTTGTTCATGAGTGTGAGAATACACACACACACACACACACCTGTGGAGCCCAAAGGTTATTCCTCAGGATTTATATACTTTGATTTGCTTTGAGACAGGGTCTCACTGAGAACTGAGGCTTGCTGATTACAGTAGGCTGGTAGGCCAATGAGCTCTAGTGATCCTCCTGTGTCACTGCTCCATTGCTGGGATTATAAATACATGACCCCCAGCCCAGAATTTTACGTAGGTACCAGAGATTGATCTTGGGATTTCATTCTTGCATGGCAAAGACTTTGCTGACTGAATCATGTATGTCCCCAGCCCCTCAGAACATAAAAACAAACAAACGGACAAACAAAAAATCTGAAAAGTGCATTAACTCCTCTGTCTTCAGCCTTCACCTACATGTTGATGAATCATACGTGGGCACAGAGCCTCCGGTCACACATTCCTAGTAACCTTTCTATCTTTTCCATCCAAATAACTTGGCTGCAACCTCCCAACTGCGCTTCTCTGCCATACTTATTTTGTAGTATTGGTCAATAGCTTTTTTCTAGTCTTGAGGTGAGAAAATTTGGGAATCATTGAAGCGAGGACAGTGCGGAGGAAGGAGGAAGTCCTTTACTGTGAGAGAAGCCAACTTTCCTCTCAATGACTTCTTTTTCTTTTCTTGAGATAGGAGTATTGCTATGTTGCACAGGCTAGCCCCGACTACTGAGCTTAAGTAATTTTCCTGCCTCAGCCTCCTAAGCAGCTGGGACGACAGGCATGTGCCCGGCCACAGAACATGGCTCTTCCAGAAGTTAATGTTGCAGCTGAGCTAAGGCATCACCTCACTCCTCAGTGCCATCTGCAGGCGGTACCTAAAGCTGACTTCAGAAGAGAGGCAAGGACTCTGCTACATACACTGAATATTTTCTCAAAACCTTTGAGCCAAAGTTGTCACTGCTGTCCTTCAAGTTCCTGTTCCACACCTTTATTTTCTTGTTTTGGATTTGTTTATTTTTACTTTATGTGTATGACAGTTTTGCTTGCATGCATGTGCACCTGAACTGTGTAATGCCTGGGGGGGGGGGTGCAGAAAAAGGACCGAACCCAGGTTCTCTAAAAGAGCAGCAGCGCTCTTAACCCAGGAGCCATGTCTCTAGTCCTTGTGTTTTCTTTTTCTTGACTCAACATTATTTCGGATACTTTCCATTAAGACAGACTTGAAGATGAATTTCTGGTGGTTCTGAGGACAGAAGTCTCCTTTATATTAACCTGCATTTTGCTCTGAACTCTTTGAAACCTGGTTGCAATTAGGATGAATACTATATGGTTTTAAAGCTAACTACTTACTTTCTATTCATTAGGAAGGTTTTACCTAGATAGTAAGCACTATGAGTATACTAAATCCTTAATCAATAACTATATTTTATAAAAATCTAGGTGTATGAGCCTTGATATGTCACTTTAAATCACTAGATCTCATTTTTTTTTTTTTTTGGTCTTTTTGAGACAGGGTCTCCCTGTAGCCCCAGCTGTCCTGGAACTCACTTATGTAGACCAGGCTGGCCTTGAACTCACAGAGATCTGCCTGCCTCTGCCTCCCGAGTGCTGGGACTAAAGGTGTGCACCACCACGCCCGGCTAAGATCTCAATTTTTAAATGTAGAAAACCCAGCATTTTTCTAAAATTCCTCACATTCTTTCATTCTATGTTAGTTTGAAGATTGTTTTCACATAGTTTAGATATCAAAGAAGGTCTTTTGTCTTACTCCTTTTCTCTGAATTTCCTCAACCCTTGGTTAATTCCAGTAGTGAAGAACTTACCTACCATATTAGATTATGTCAATATGCACTTTGCTAGGCAACAAATCCCTCCACAACAGGGCCTGTTTTAATTAATTTTTGTGCCCAGATTATTTAAGAAAATATATGCACATAGTAGGCATTCAATATATTTGTTAAGCTGAAAATAACTAGCTAGCTTAAGGGATTTGAGATGGACAGAAAACATAAAAGGCAACTTCGTTAGGCTGACAACAGGCATTCTCTCTTTGTAAAACCCTCTCCTTACCTCCCATTAACTCACTTGGTACCTCTCAAGAATGAAAATATAAGTGAATGAATCATCCCTACATTAAAATACAAGCTCAAGTCTGGGCATGTGGTGGTGCACACATTTAACCCCAGTACTCAGAGGGAAAGGCAGGTAGATCTCTGTGAGATTGAGGCCAACCTGGTCTACATGCAATTTCCAGGCCAGCAGGGGCTACAGAGAGACTCTGTCTAACAAAATCAAACAAAGAAGCAAAACAAACTAACAAAAATTCAGACTTATATGATGAAGACGATGGAACAAGACTAATTCGTCAAAGTTCATCAAACCACCTAGAGGTCCAATGTCTACTTAGACTAAATAAAAACTGAAATGTTTAATTTGATATATTCTCCACTAATCCAATAATTTGGATAATTCTGAGACACTGACACCACAGTGATTTCATCCCTGTCGATCAACTTTTGTTAATTTCAAAAAATTTAAAGCATCTTAATAGATTTTAAATATATTTATAGATATGCAGGTTATAACACTTAAGTAGATTGCATATTTATTTTTCAACCATAAATACTAGAGTTTTAATCATGAGGACTTTTGCCACAACCACTTCTTTTCAGACCTCACAACAATGAAGTAAGCACAGAATTCTTGTCTCTGTCTTCTACCTAAAACAGAGTCTGCCTCCGACGGACTCATGAAAACCTCAAAACTGGAAAGTGTTTTCATTTGTTTTTAAAATTTCTTTGCAATCAAGAAGTTTTGCAAGAAAAGCTGTTTAGGAAACCCAAAGCCATCTGCTAAAATCATTCTTGCTCTGTGCGGCCTACAAATGGACCATCAGTGCTGCCCCACATCAACGCTGCACACCACCGAGGACCATCAGTGGAGCCCGGTGAGGACAGGCACGTGGAGATGACCCACATCAACGCTGCGCTACACCACGGAGCTGCTCCAGCAATGTGCTTAGCATTGCAAAGTTCTGCACATTGGAGGTTAATGTGACTAAAGTGACATCATGTGGTGTGGGTTTATTTTAGTGGCAGAACTTACTTTTAGCAGCACTAAAAATTCTTTATAAACTCTTATGTTTAAAGGATCATTAATAGTTTGAAGGGAAGCTGGGAAATAGCAGTCAGTTAAGTCATTTGCTGTATAATCATAAAACCAGAGTTCAAATCCCAGCACCCACATAAAAGCCAGGTGTGGTGGCACACACCTGCAATCCTAAACTGGCGAGGCAGACAGAAAGACCCTGAAGCTCACTGGCCAGCCAGTCTTGGCAATCAGGGAGCTCCAGGTTCAGTGAGAGACCTTGTCTCAAAAAACTAAGGTGCAGGGGCTGGGGAGATGGCTCAGTGGTTAAGAGCACTGACTGCTCTTACAGAGGACCCAGGTTCAGTTCCCAGTACCCATATGGTGGCTCACAACCATTTATAACTCCAATTCCAGGGGATCTGTTGCCTTCTTCTGACCTCTATGAGCAATGCATGTCACAGGTACACTTACATACATGCTAGCAAAACACCATACACATAAAATAAAAATAACTAAATAAAAACAAACAAATAAAAAAACACCCCATTAAGGTACAGAGCAATATACACTTACATACATGCTAGCAAAACACCATACACATAAAATAAAAATAGCTAAATAAAAACAAACAAATAAAAAAACACCCCATTAAGGTACAGAGCAATAGAAGATACCTGACACTGACTTCTGACTTCCATACGTATGCATGTGGTGCGCACAGACATGAACACACACCACACAGCACACACCACACACACACACACACAAACACAGAGTCCCTTCCCACAAGTAGTCCAAAGGGCCAACATGTTTTTAGTTCTACTTCACAAAATCTTATCAAGGGAAATCTTGGGCTATGTTCTAGTTTCCCATCTGCAGATGCATGCAGGTTTCAGGACAAGCATCTTGCAAATGCCAGGGGTATTCAGCCTGCTCACTGAATCTTAGCAAACAGGAAATACCCCTGGACTTCCATTCTGACTGTGGCTGGTGTTGGAGGTTAAACGCCATGAAGATCAAAGAGTTGAGCCCTAGCAATGAGATGGGCATAAATCTTAATTCATAATGTATGCTATTCCCCTTCACCCCAACATTAGCCCCTCTGGGCTACTCTGGGCCAAGTTATTTCGGTCATCTGCACAGATAGCAGTGCCAGGTCCTAGCCATTTGCAGGGCTGTGGATCTTCTATACCATCAGAGCATGGGTGTTTAGGGATAGATTTGTGCGTACTGGCGCTGACTGCTGTCACACTTCCTTTGTCAAGTCACTCTCTAGCACTCCATGCTTATCTGATGGAAGGTTAGAAGGTATATTAATGTAGAGAAGATTTGTCATTGGGGGTGGAGGGTATATTGAATGGGTTTAATTTAGAATTCCTATGTGTTTATAATGGAACAGTTCAATAGGTCAAAGCTAATTAAATCCATAATTCTGTACAGGAAGGCACTGCTACAAACAGTTTCTCCTTAGTAAATCAGAAAGAAGAAACTTTAAGAAGTGTGAGTTCAAGTTAATACATTAAGCTTATTTCAGGATGAGGGGCAAGCAGCATCTTCTAACATGCAGGGTTTCTGTGAAAGAAATGGTAATTTCCTAGCAAAAGAAGGGTCATTAATTATAAAGCAAGAAATGGTTTATGTGATTAAAACAGTATATATTTGCTCAATTTAATATGTGGAGATTCTATCACCAAAATTGAAATGGACCAAGTACTTCGCATTTGAAAAGGGCAGGGTCTACATTGTTCCCCTGGTACTACACAATGGCAGGTCAAACTTTTGTTCCTCTCGTCCTACAAACAATTTTCGAGCCTACGCTCAATAAATAAATTTGGTCTCAGAACTCCCAATCAGTACAGCACAATCCCCTCAGTAGCAGACCTATGATAAATGGACTTATTTTCCCAAATCAAACACTTGAATTTAAATTCAGATGAGTTAATGCAAAGGTCAACATTGTAATCAGTTCTTTTGATCTTTATAGAATTTCTGGAGTAATACATAATAAATCTGAAACAAGGCAATTTGCAGCTCTGTATGTGTGGCTGGCAATAAAAATCTTAACGATCAGAGCCTTTATGTACTTAGGGAACGTTCTATCGTAGCAGCTCTGGTGAGGGCCTCGAGGCCTGGGGAACAATGGTAGTAGATAACACTGAAAGGCTTGATTTCATGATTGTTTTACAATTTATTTATATATGTATTTATATAAAAGCTTAATGAATACACATCTTTGCCTACTGTATCTTTGAAATAGTCACTATTCGTAATAACTTGGTTTTGAGTTAATATGTTGGACATAAAAATTGTTTAGAATAAAAATTAGCATATCAGGTTCAAACAAAGATACTTCAGTGTCTCTATTAGAATTACATTTTGGGGGGAGTTTTTTTTTTAAACATTAACATGTTTGGGGAGAGGGGCTGGAGAGTTGGCTCAGTGGTTAAGAGAACTGGTTGCTCTTGCAGAGGACCCAGGTTCAATCCCAGCACCCACATGGCAGCTAACAACCATCCGTAACTCCAGTTCCAGGGCAATCTGACACCCTCTTCACTTTCACAGGCATTGCATGAGACAGGTGCACTTAAATATGCAGGCGATATACTCATACACATAAAAAAACATAAAATAGTTTTTTAAATGTTCGGGGAGGTTAAGTGACTTAAAAATTAAATCATGCCCCTAAATTTTGTGACAGATATGAAAGGCCTAACTTTATGGTTCAATTCCAAGGGGCTCCAATGGCCTTTAACCTGAACTTTAAGAAAGGAAGGAGAGGAAAGGAGGGAAGGGAAGGCACACAGAGGACAGGAGCAGGGAGGCGGCCGCAGCCCCCCTGCCCACTGGCGGCTCCCGGGGAGCCAGACTGCAGGTGGGTAAAAGGGATCGAAAGCACAGAGTGACAGGCCACCAAGAAACACACACGGTGAGGCAAGCGGGGGCATGGATGCCACACCATAGCCAGGACGTGCACCACGTGGCTCTGGCTTTCTTCCCTGGAGCGATGACTACTGCTGACCACACCACTCAGGGCAGTGGAGACACAAACGCCAGTCTCCACTGGACCATTCTGACTCCGCTCCCTGAGAATTACCTGAACCATTCTTGGAATAAGATGGGCTGAGTCGGTACCTCAGCAATCAAAACATGCTTTTAGACAAAAACTAATGGTTTTCACCCCTTCAGACCAGTCCCAAGGGTAAGCGCCCCAAGGTGGCCTGTGCTGCTGGTTGCCATAGCCAGGCCTCCCTCAAGGACTTGAAGCTCAGAAGGGACTCGAAGAAGATATCTGTATGTAAGAGCGATGAGCAGCCTTTGTGTGTCAGGCATGACGGTCATGGTTCCAACTGGGCACAGCCTGCATAGGTCAGAACACCAGGCGGGACAGGTAACCTCTGGCACTAAGTATTTGCCTGCACTTTCTATGGTCCCCTCTTTCCTGGGCAGTCAATGCTCTGTTCAAGAGCTGTATTCAAATATCCAACCTGAATTTAAATTTCTGTATTTACTAAGACAAATCAGCAATGTTTTTATCCCCGCCCCCCCGCGGTTTCAAATTTAGTGTGTGCAGCTGTCCTATCATAGCATTTAAAAAGTACAGCCTTGTGAGTCACTAGGGGTCTGACAAGAGGAGTCTCTCAAAGCACAATAATTACAAAGGTCCTTGATTTTAGGAAAGATCATTCTGTTTTTGTTTTTCCTTTTGTTTTTTTCAGCAAGTTTCTACAACCAAATGTACATGAAGAAAACAAAATCACAGAATTTTAGCTTCCAGACTTGGTTAATGTTAGGAGTCCAAAAAACTGGCCGCACTTAAATGCATACACACAGAGAGGAAATTTTTTTTCTTAGTCTGTGCAAATATGCATCTATTCTTTACTAAATGTGAAAAAATGTACAAGGCACTACAGCACTCAATAATCTCATCTGCAAGCTCCCAGCACAAACCTTGCAGGTAAATGACAGAAGTATACAGAGAAGTTGAACTTGCACAACTGTGCAAACCTCTCTCACAAGTGACTTATTAGTGGATGCTGAAGCACAGCTTCTCTTGCGAACACCAAACCCACCAGTTCTTACTAGTTTGTCTGTAATCCAACTAAGTCCTCCTTGAGTTTTTAAAAAATGTTGCAAGAAGCCCCTTTTTGGGAAAATCAAACAAGTGGAGCATGTGGGTGTGACCTGAGGCAGGGTGGATCCAGGTGGAGTCCTACAATATAATCTCTGTCTAAGAAATCTGGGTGTGGAATGGCTGTGGTCAGTGACAGAAGGCCCTCAGGAGCCATCATTCCCCAGGTGCAGAGCTGCTATTTCCACTTCTCTCGCTCTGCCCTAGCCACTCTCAACACAAACCCTTCATAACCACTACATCTAGCTCAAGGGAGTGATGGGACCTAGTCAAAGTCCTCAGGAAACAATTCCAAGACATTTTTAGAATGTTGAGAAGAGGAAATTCTTTGAATGGGGTGGGAAATTACAAAGGTCCGATATAAATTTCTGCTCCTGGCAGCTCTTGTACCTCTACCATCTGGAGAGCCTTCCTGGGAGTCAACCCTGATGGCATACTCCTGGGCCTCCTTTATTAAAACAACCCTAAATCAAGACAGGCCCTTCCACTCCTCCCCCCTACAACTTCCTAGAAGAACTGTCAGCACTAATCTAACTCTGCTGCCCTGTTACCATGACAAATATGGTGAAGATAACGGGCAGCCTACAGGCCTGCCTGACGGGACTGGCTGTAGACACACTGACTCAGGCCATAACACCCGAAGTGCAAGACAGTTGATGTTTCCATATTTGCTCACAGAGGAGGTTGAGAAGATTGAGAAATCGCAGCAGTGAGACCACAGGCAGAGGAGAGGTGCCGATGCTGTCACAGAGGACTACCAGGAGGGGCCACACAACAGCAACGAAGCTCGGAGCAGAGCCCTGTGGAGGAGCTGGATCTCAGAGGCTGCCACCATGCTGTTGTAGCACACACAGACTGAAACCTGGGGACGCCCAAAGGACCTAGAGCAGAGCCCTGTGGAGGAGCTGGATCTCAGAGGCTGCCATGCTGTTGTAGCACACACAGACTGAAACCTGGGGACGCCCAAAGGACCTGTTCTGGAAGGTGGGGCAAATGGAGAAATGAAAATCAGGATACTTGTTTGGTAATTTTAGGAAAGAAGGCCGAGACCTGGTATGGTGTTTGGTGTGGGACTCTGGGATCACAGTGAGATCCACAATGGCTCACATGGACTCCTTTACAAGATGAGGCAAAGCTTTGCAAGAAAGCATCCAAAACCAGAAGGAAGATAAGCTGTGTGGGGGAAAGGTGACGGTGTCTATGAAAATGGAACAATTCATGGAACAGCAAGCAAGTGATTGTACAAAGCCCTGGAGGGAAGGAAGCAGCTCTTAGAAAGGTAATAAAAAGCCTGTGGCCAGATGGCACCCTCCTGGGGATAAGTTCACAGAAGCACCACATAGGACACTTTCTTGGCCGTGATTGTCTAGGACGTGCCATCCCCAGAATGAAAAGTGTCTTCAGCAGGATTAAGAAACAATGAACAATGGAGTGTCATTTCCCCTTCTGAGAAAGGTTTTCCACCCTCAGCCTGGTCATCTCTCCTGAGCTTCAATGTGAGGCCTACCAGCAGGCACTGGGGAGACCTGACTGACCTTCTAGACAACCAAGCAGCACGCTATCAGATCAGATGGTGGTAACAGTCAAAGGCAGAGGCTCTGAAATGTCACATGCAGATCTGCAGTAAGAAAACTTTAATTACAAAAGGGAATGGAAGTCCGCCCCAGTCCTCACAGAGAGGCCACGGTGTCCCAAGCACACACTCTGTCTCCTCCCATCTGGGCTTCTCTACCGCTCTTCACATTTATGAACTTGAAGGTACTTGAAGTCTGGGGGAGTATTAAATATGGTAGAGGTCTGGACAGTCATAACACCTACCTGAAACAGTATGTCTTAGAGCTTTTCATATGAATCTCAATTCTATCTGTTTTCTCCTGGAGGTACTACCTTTGAAATAAATATTTCTGTTGAAAAGTAATCACATTAAATCTGGCCGAGATGGTCTAGCAACAAGGATGACAGGTGAGCACTCACTGAGGAAGTGGACAGCAGGCTGAGGTGCTTCCACTCCCAGCAGGAGCAATGGCTGAAGACAGCACCAAGAACATACCTGGGACTTTAGCTAGGAGACTGGCTGGCATGAGCCTAGACCAAGGTCTTGTCTCACATCTGCAGTCCTGCCCCAGCACCCAGGCAGCACCCAGAGTCTAGATACAGCCAAGCACATCTTTACTACTTTCTTCCCACTGGAAGAGAAAATGAAAGATTTACCTAAAAATTCTGATCTTCCCAATAAAAACTGACCCATTCGTCACTGACCAGCGGCTACTTGTCTGAATTAGTTATCACAGCTCGGTTGCTGTGATAAACCACCATGACCAGGGTTCCATCATGGCGGAGAGGCACAGCAGGAGGCAGTTGGAGCAGACAGCTGAGGGCTCACATCTTCAAGCATGCACAGGAAGTGGAGAGACTAACAGGAAGTGGGGTGAGGCTTTGAACTCTCAAAATCCATCCCTAGCCAGTGACGTGCTTCCTCCAGCATGGCTACACCTCCTGAAGGTTCCATGATCCTCCCCAAACAGCACCAAGAACTAGGGACCAAGTGCTCAAACACTTGGAACCTATGGGGGACATTCTCATGCAAACCACTTGGTCTAAAGAGCTCAGTCTTGATTACTGGCTCTTGGCAGTAAACTGTGGTTTTCCTTGTCTTCCACAGCACTAGGTGCTAGTTACAGGAACAAGACAGGGAATCATGAGGCCAAAGTGGGATTTCTGAAGAACCCCATGTACAGAAAGCTAAAACACCATGAACAATAAGGCACTCAGAAAATAAGACATTATTTTATACATAGTTAGACCCACTACACAGCTGCTGTGTGGAAAAACCTTTATAAACTTAAGAGTTTTATGAAGCCTGTGCTATACCACTGCAGTGAAGTTCTCTAGCTGCGGGGCAAGACACAGGGGAGAATGCAGTGTGGGTCTGAGCTCTTCCTACCTTGTGTTCTTACCTGCGAGAGGAAGTTTCTCAGGAGTGTGCTTTACATCACAAAGAACCGAATGATTACATGTGCTATAGACACCAAGGCACCTGCTTCTCAGTCTTTGCAAAATCATAAATATCAATGATGAAAGGAATACTTTGAATATTTATAGAGTTCATAGAATGGATTCAATCATTTACTCATCTAATACAATTTTATGTAACTTATTTCCTGCCTACACTGAGAGGTACACACTTTGAGGATGGTGCTCCTTTCTCTTCAAAAACAAAATCACCCTAAGAGTTAACACCTGGCAAGTTTCAACAGCAGGTGCAGACAATTCTCCTCCTGTGCTATGGCTCACTCTTTCCCTTCCACGCAGGCCTCTCTAATAGTGTCTAAACACTTTCTTTTCCAAATATTGAAGTTTTTGCTTAGTTCTCAGTTCTAGTCATGAATCTCTGATCTAGGTGACAGTGTCTCAGTTCAATTACAGAACCATTTTACCGAGCACCTATTATAGGCTAGGTACCACGTGAGAATCTGTTTATCAGTCTCAACTAATGGCCCATTGATAGCGGACATGGTGATAAATCAAGACTTTCCTATCTTATGTACATACTGGAATATTAGAATGTGTATTTTAGGATTGTTGGTTATAATCTGTCATTTGAGGAATTAAAATGGTAAATGTTACAGCATTACAGCCAATTTCTGAAACACCCTGAAGGACTCTAGGGAAGGAAAGTCTTCACAGTGGGCAGAACTTCGGGCAGTGAACATGGTCGTGCATTTTGCTTAGAAGGAGAAATGGCCAGAAGTGCAATTATATACTGATTCATGGGCTGTAGCCAATGGTTTGGCTGGATGGTCAGGGATTTGGAAGGAACATGACTGGAAAATTGGTGAGAAAGACATTTGGGGAAGTGGACAGATCTCTCCAAATGGGCAAAGGATGGGAACACACTTGTGTCTCATGTAAATGCTCATCAAAAGGTGGCTTCAGCAGAAGATGAGTTCAATAATCAAGTAGATCGGATAATCCACTCTGCAGATTGTCAACCTCTTTCTTCAGCTATCCCTGTCATTGCTCAATGGGCCCATGAACAAAGTGGCCATGGTGGCAGAGATGGAGGTTATGCATGGGCTCGACAGCATGGACTCCCACTCACGAAAGCTGACCTGGCTACAGCTGCTGCTGAGTGCCAGATCTGCCAACAGCAGAGACCAACACTGAGCCCTGGATATCGCACTATTCCCTGTGGTGACCAGCCGGCAACCTGGTGGCAGGTTGACTACATTGGACCACTTCCATCTTGGAGGGGACAGTGTTTTGTCCTTATAGGACACTTATTCTGGTTATAGATTTGCCTTTCTTGCACGTAATGCTTCTGCCAAAACTACCATCCAGGGACTTACAGAATGCCTTATCTATATTCTGCACAGCATTGCTTCTGACTAGGGAACTCACTTCACAGCCAAAGAAGTGCGACAGTGGGCCCATGGTCATGGAATCCACTGGTCTTACCATGTTCCCCACCATCCTGAAGCAGCTGGCTTGATAGAACAATGGAATGGCCTCTTAAAGACACAGTTACAGCACCAATTATGTGGCAATAGCCTGAAGGGCTGGGGCAGGGTCCTCCAGAAGGCAGTATATGCTTTGAATCAGCATCCAATATATGGTATAGTTTCTCCTACAGCAAGGATTCACGGGTCCAGGATTCAAGCGGTGGAAGTGGGAATGATTCCACTCACTATCACCCCTAGTGACCCACTAGGAGAATTTTTGCTTCCTGTACCTGTGACTTTGCACTCTGCTGGCTTAGAAGTTTTGGTTCTAGAGGAGGGAGTGCTTCTGCCAGGAGAGATAAACATTCCATTGATCTGGAAGCTAAGACTTCCCCCTGGCCACTTTGGGTTTCTGATTCCCTTAAGTCAGCAGGCTAAGAAAGGAATAACAGTATTAGGAGGGGTGATTGACCCAGACTACCAGGGGGAAATTGGACGGTTCTCCACAATGGAGGTAATGAAGATTGTGTCTGGAAGGCAGGAGATTCCTTAGGGTGACTTTTGGTGTTACCATCATGTCCTGTGATTAGGGTCAATGGGAAACTGTAACAACCCAATTCAGACAGGACAACAAATGGTCCAGACCCTTCAGGGATTAAAGTATGGGTCACTCCTCCAGGGAAAGAGCCAAGACCTGCAGAGGTGCTTGCTGATGGTGGAGGAAATACAGAATGGGTCGTAGAGGAAGGTTAATTACAAATACCAACTTAGGCCACATGACCAGTTGCAGAGACGTGGATTGTAACTGACATGAGTGTTTTTGTCCTATTTGTTTAAGAATAGGCTTGTGCATGTATACACATGTTAAGCAGATACTTGTGTTGTTCTTTTTTGAATGTGTAATTGAGATAAGTGTTAAGTGGTTGTGTTGTGAACTTATATGATCATATTGGGTTACAAGATAATGAAGGACTAAGCATTCCTCGAAGACCTTATCACCTACTCTAAGATATATAATGCATTGGTCATTGTGTGATGGGATAGTCATATCATGTTAGGTGAAATTATGACCTCACCATTGTTTTCATTTGAAAATTAAGCATGACAGAGAGATGCTATTGGATGTCAAGTTGACAAGGAGTGGACTTGTGATGGCTAATCCTGGGTGTCAACTTGACTGGATCTGGGATTAACTGAAATGAGAGAGATCTTCTTGATTGGATCATCTGAAGCTGGAAGACACACCCTAAATGTGGGTGTTACCTTTTGATGGCAGCCTGTATAAAAGGCCATGACAGAGGAAAACGCTGGGCTTCTTGCTGCTTGCCTTCTCTCTCACTGGTGAGTTTGTCTTGCTGCTGTAGACTGAAGACTAGCCGATCTTTTGGAATTCAGCAGACCTTCAGTGCCAGATTGGGACTACTGAGACATCCAGCCTCATGGACTGGATTCTCAGCCTCCACAGTGTGGTACAGCTATTGTTGGACTACTCGGACTCTATCCTGTGAGCTAAGCTGATAAATCCATAGATAGATGATAGATAGATAGATAGATAGATAGGATATAGAAAATGTGTGTATATGTTCATTCTACCAGTTTTGTTTCTTTAGAGAACCCTGACTAACATAGACGAAAGTGTTTCAGAAAATCCCACTCCTGTGTACGGAAAGATCAATATCCAGAAGACACGTTTGCTTGGCTCTTAGCTTCTTCCTTCTCTACCCTTGAACTTAGGAGATGAATGATTCTGTAAGAAAGAATCATAGCTCATACAAGAGCATTTAAAGAGAGAACAAAAAGCTTGGAGAGATAGGTCAGTGGATAGAACACTGGCTGCTCTTACAGAGGACCCAGGTTGAGTTCCCAGCACCCACATAGTGGCTAACAACCAAGTGCACTTGCATACACGCAGTGCACTTACATACATGCAGGCAATACACACATACACATCAAAATAATTATTTTAAAAAGAGAGAGAACTAAATGCTTAGAGTCTTTTCTTATTCCTAATCTCACTCAATTGTTTATCCTTTATTCAGCAAATATCTGTGGGTAACTCCCATAACCTGGCAGGACAAATCTACTCACAGATATGTATGATAGAGAGTCAGTTTAGTTAAATAGCTAAAGAAAGGGTATCAGAAACCACAGGAAGACCTCATGGGCAAGGGCATAGCTGAGGGGTAGAGGGCCTGCTCTGCATGCACGGGGAAGGCCCTGGGTTTAATCCCTCACACCACACAACCATAACAACAATGCAACCCACCTGCACAATGATCTCATAATCAGCAAGGAATCTAAAAACCAACCCAACCTACACAAATTCTCAGGACCTAGACACAAAGTGAAAAGTGTAATGGCTGGAAACCAGGTTAGCTGGGTGCTGGTATCATGCATTGGACTGATGCCAAATGAGTTCAATTATGAACAAACAAAAATCAAGCCTCAGTTTCTTCTGATTAGCTTTCCGGAAGAGCTCTGCACGGTTAACACGCACTCTTCCCTTTTCTTGTGTCCCAAATGATGAGTTCATCCATCCTTAAATTTTCTTATGGTTTAAATTTTTACTTATCACAAATCTACAAATTAAACTAAATAAAAACTTTTAATAACTTGTTTCAGTAATGGAAGCACAAAAGTAAATTTTGTTTGAAAAGTCACTTCCTTTGAATCAGAAACAATTTTAAGCGTGGTTTTAAATTTCCACTAGCCAGTTCAAAACTACTGTGTGCTTTATCTTAATGAGCACGTTTCAGCAAGAGCAGGAAGATGTGTATTATACATATTTGTTGTAATTATGTGATACATTAATATAATTATTTAAATATATGTAGGAAGGCAAGTAGGACATGGGATAATTGAGATACACAATTACGTGATTAGGAAGAATAATTACATAAATACAATCACAGACTTTGCAGAAAATTTCTGCTTACACGGACACCTATTAGCTAATAAATTTGTAGAAAGATTCATAACTTGAAATATTTTATTTTAATCAAAATCATTCTAGAAACTGCAGGTTATTAAGAACATAAAATAAGAATTTTTTGGAAATCATTAATAAAAGAAACACGGAGCAGTGAGGAAGGGAAACACGGGTAGGGCAGAAATGGTAATGGCTATGAAGCTGGCCAATGGCTTTGCTCTTTCCCGCCCGTGTGGGGCTCTACTCGACCCTGGTTACCGAACAGCCCACTCCAGCATTTCACACTGAGCGTCAGTGAAGGGAAGAGTCTCTGTAGCTCAGCCTCCTGGAAGCAACAATATCTCTTGGGAACTTGCTAGAAAGGCTCAGCAACTTTTCCCTTAGCAAGCTGTCCAGCAGGTCTTTCAGGACAAGTCTGACTACACCAGCTCCAGGTTAACACAGTCAAAGCATCTGCACTGCTGGTCTTTAAATTAACCTTGAAAACGGCAGCAGCCACAGCAACAACAAAAACTTCCTCTTTGCCAAATGGTTTAGTAATCTGATCCCGGAGCTAAGAAAAAATGGAAGTCTACATCTATGTTGTATTTGAATAATCATATCGTTTGTAAGTATTTGAAAACCTCTGCCACACTAAGCAGTTTATACCCATTAACCCAGGAAACTACAACACAGAAGCAGCCGCCTTACAAGGGGGAAACCAAAGCTTGGAGGGGTTGCGCAGGGTCAAACAGCTGCAGGTAAACAGCACGCTCCAGCAAACAAAGTAACCGGAATTATGAAGCACTGTCCACGTGCCCTCAATTAAGGATAAATCTTAAATGATGCAAAACCAAAGAAAAAATACATCATAATTAAATGTCAAGAACTTTATTAAGAAATAGACAAATTCCTAAGTAACATCTCATTTTAACAGAAATATAAGTCGTGCAAGTGATTGTGGAATGCCCTAGAAGTCTGGGAGCCTCCCGACCAGCTAGTCTGGCAGGTACCAAGCAGGCCTTACAGAAGCAGTCTGCACCGGAGCTCAGGCTCACACACCGCAAACAAAGCTTAGGCACACACACAGGGAGACATAGCAGCCTACTGCTACTGACTGGATTCCTAAACAGATTCATGTAGCATTTCCATACATGTGTGCATGTTACCCCAACCACATTCTTATCATATAATGCCATATCTCTTCTAGCTGAAGGCCTACGTTGCCTAATGCAAATTCTAGGCTGGTGTACCTGTTCCAGAGGCAGAGGAGGAGGTGAGATGAGCCGCAGGAGGCAGACAGAAGAGTCTCTGCTCAGCTGAGAATTTCAGCTGGACAGTGATGAAAAGTCCATATGTTACCGTGCCACCATAAATTACATTGCAACGAACGGTCAAGCCACAGAGGGGTTCCAAAAATAGGCTGAAACTGCTCACAGTCTGAAAACAAATTGCTTAAATTCCAATATGAGAAAACAGTGTTCTTGACATATATTTTCATGTGGTTACTACTGGGTGAAGCCAGGTCTACAGAGATGAAATACAATATGCTCTGGCTTTGGAACTGGAGGTTGTTATTCCATCAAGACACTAAAATGTGGAGAAATCTGCATGAGTCTGGTGCCTCAAGGCTCAAAGATTTATTACTAAGGAAAGACAAAATGAATGATGGCGTGTCAGTTGGCCTGAACTCAGGGAGTGCGCCTGCATTTTCAGGAGAGAGAAACCTCAGGAGTCTTACTTTTTCATCATCTCAGAGGTCTGAATCTGAATGATACAACTATTAGTTTATCTAAAATATATTTAATGATAATAAGAGGAATATTATAAATCAAAAGCAAAAGTGCCCGAAGGGTTCTACTATTATTAACAAGTTCGTTTTTCTTAAAAACAAACATTAAAACTAAAAAAGTTAAAAAATGCTTATATGATCATTTCTCTCACTATGTAGAAAATAACCATCATAAAACCACACTAAGAAGACACATAAACTTTATTAAAGATGGTTAGGGTTAATAACCAGGAAAACTAATCACTTAGGAGTTCCTAAACCTGAAAAACTGCACGAAGCAGTCGTAATCCCCAAAAGAACACAGGACATAGATGGCTCCATAAGTGAAAACTCGACAGATTCTATTCTATATTTTTAAAAAGTGGTGCTCCCCTAAGACCAATAGATCCAGGAGTCACATATTGAGTCTTCTTATCACAAAGATATAATGTTAAAGGATCAAGTGAATATGGTTTTCTTTTAATTTACACAAGCACTCAGTTTGTCATTTTTGATACAACTGTCCTGGGCAGTAAGAGTACACACACCACATGTCTCAGTAATCCTAGGGAGATCAGGTATGCTTTAAAACTAATTTTAAAGTTCCAGCATAATTTATATACTGTCTACTTTATTATTCTGAAAATTAAAAGTGGTAAGTTACATTGAGCTGAGGAAATATTTGTATTCAACAAAAGAAATGCAAATGATTTGGAATACAGATTTTGAGTAAGGTTCGTATTGGATTAAAATCCTGCTCTCCTTTGAGAAATTCCTTGTCGTGAATGGAGATTATCATTAGCTCAACACTGTGAAACAAAATGGCATTTGTCATAGCTGAAAAGTAACCAAAACCTCTAAACAGGGTAAAAATGTGAAATTGAGGTACCAGGAGAGAGCCAAACAGTGTAGAGCCATATTGTCCCCCAGCATGAAGTGATCAGATACCTGCCTAAAATGATGGACAGCTCTGGCCTAGTGAACAGGCACACACACACACACACACAAAAAAAAATCCCATTTACTCTCGTCCAGATGGGACCAACTAGACGCTTCAGCGCAAACAACCCATCCTTCTTCGGACCTTCTTGTCCAGCTCCTGAGCTAGCTCCAGCTGATAATGATGGATATCAAGGCTACAGCGAAGTGGGTGACAGCAGAAGCTTGTTATAGCTGCCAGTCTTTCTGTCTTGTCATTATTACACATTGAAGATTTATTTGAGTTTATTGTTGTGCACAGGGTCTGGCCATTTGCAATTCATCACCTACTACAGAAAGTTCAAGATAGTGGCCGAAGCTATAATTGCCACGTCCACCTGCTTCTGGAAATGATGAGGTCACTAGCTAGGGCAACCCAGTGCTCAGTGAGGCCCCAAACTCAGAGCAGCTTCTGGGGAAAACAGTCAGGCCTCTTCTGTACTTGAGTGTCTCTGCTATCACATCATTACTACTACTTTGCCTGGCACTCAATTAAATCCTATGATGCAGCCTGCACTAAAGTGAAGACTAAAAGGTTATAGTCACAGGCAGGAAACAGCGAAACTATCAGAGATGCCACAATTTGAACATCACGATTCCAACTCGAAAGGCTGTAGGTACCTGAGCAGAATCAGGAACTTGCAAATCATCCAGGTACATTTACCTGACTGGATATAATCTTCCAATCTGCAAGACTCAAACTGGTCTGTCAATCTGTTTTGAAAGTTTGTGGACTATCAACTACACAAATGGAGTTGGGGTTATTTATGCCATTTCATATGTTTTGCAATAGGATAAAATAACCAATATTTTAAAAAACGAATACTTTGATAATACTGGCAAAATGGCTATACTACTTGGTTTTGCTTTAGACATAAAGAACTCCCAGTCCACTTTGGATGTGGCTATTATACTACTATGTTAAATGAAAGAAAAGATCAAAAATGAACATGACATTATCTTTATATGCCTTATTTTTCCCTATGTTTACTGATTTTATTTTTAAAAGATAAACTTTTGATCCTTTTCCTTGTTAAACAGCTTCACAGGTTTTCAGCAGCTTTTCCCCACACTGCAGACACTCAGGTTTTACAGCTAGGTCTACAGAGGTAGGAGTTCTTCGATTGCCCTCTCCTGAAAGCACAGGACTCACCTGCCCATGTGCTCAGTGCATGGGCGGCCCCAGAACTCATGACTCCTGGTCTGCACCTTCACTCTGCTAACCATCCTTGCTGCTAATAGATTTCTAAAACCAAGATTTACTGGGTTTCGTTGTGGCTGTTGTTCCACCTTATCTTTTATAAAAATACCAATTAATTTGGTCAGCTGGGTGTGGTAGCGCACACCTTTGATCCCAGCACTTGAGAGGCAGAGGCAGGTGGATCTCTGTGAGATCTAGGCCAGGCTGATCTACATGGCCAGTTTCAGGCCAGCCAGGGCTATGGGGAGACCCAATGTCAAAAAACAAAACAACAAAGATCAATGTGGCAAGTGAAGCAGAAAAAGGCAGGCCTGGCATCATGGTTCTAAAACCCACGTACGTGGAAAAGTTGTACCTCATCTCCTTCCTAGAGTCTAATGACACTCAAGGATTTCATTCTCTAAGGTTACAGAGGACTCAAAACTCTAAGTAGGAAGGTCCTACCTGTAAAATGATACACAAGTGGGTTCTTTGGTGAGTTTTCTACCACCTTGGCTACAAAGTCAGTCCTGACGGGGCAGTCTGCGCCTCCTCAGGACACAACACTTGAAATCTATCTGCCATTTTACTTAGAAATTTGGTCCTATTTTGAATGTCATCTTGGCTAACGTCAGGGGACTAATGAAGTACAAAGAGGAAATGTCCACAACTCAAAGCACATGATACGCCTAGCATACGTAAGCCTCAGCTAAATGTCTGAGGTTGTCACTGTGGAGAGCAAGAGAGGTGTGGTACCAAAAATCTTTTCACCTTCCCTCCTTGGCCCACAGTAACCCAAGACAGAAAGGCTGCAGGCCCAGAAGGCTAACAGGAATCACCTGCAACTTCCAAATCAACTCCAGCAAACAAAGCTCTTAGGTGTCCAGAGGGCTCAACAGAAGAGGACTGTAACTCTCATCACACAGACGTCCGAAACATACACCTGATTTTCACCCGAAGGCTGTCAACCTGAGAGGCTTACCCACTTCCTTCTCACACACTACCTCCTAAATGTGTGAGGTAGTTAAAGGGTTAATATTATACCTGTTTCACAGAAAGGGAAATTGTGGCTCAGAGACAGGAGCAATTTGTCTACAGTCACAGGAAAGCTAGGTGGCAGGGCTGGATCTGGATCACAAGTCTTCTCCATGGCCTTTCTTTCAAGCCATATCACAAGTGAACTGCAAACAGGGTATCTTAGAAATCTTGACTCTTTCTGAATGCTGAATAAATTCTGGTATTATATGAGTTAATTTATATGGTTATATTTTCTTCGAGAACGCTTGACTCTGCCCCTCCCATCCCGTGCATGTACCAAAACCAATAATAGTTCACAACGGAACTCTATGAGAAAGTCATAGCACCCTTACTGTGGCCCTTTGTTAAACGGTGAACTACAGATGACACAGGTGAGGCGACATGAAAACCCACAAACAGTTTAAGAGCTAGCAAGCAAAGCCGATGTCTAGAGCCAACACACCCAGGTCTGCCCTCCAGACATATACCTTTTCACATTTACAGCTTTTGCCTTTGTTTCTGGGGACAACCACTACCCTGAATCACAATTCAGTCACTGTCTATCCATTTGTTGTTAGCACATCTGCATACAGAAAATATTGTTTTGTTTGCCAATCTTTAAACTTAGGTGAATGGAATTATCCTGCATCTTCTTCTGGACCCTGTGTCCTTCCAATATTACACTCTAGATTTGTTACTGTCGACACATGCCACTTTTTACATTCCATTATTTCAATGAATGAATATCCATTCTCCTATGAATAAATGTGGCATTTTAGATCTAGTTCTGTCGTGTTACAATGATTGCTTCTCAGGGTATTTTTTGCACATGTTTCCTAGCACAATTTCTCGGGGATATATATGCCTTGTGGAAGTGGTAAGTATATGTTTGAGGTCTGCACCCTCGATAGGCTACTGCCTTGATCTGAGGTGGACATGGCAGGAAACACAGAAATAACATTTGGAGGATCCCACTCACCCTAATCTGATAACAATTTATACTCTGTTCTTAATTTTTGACAATCTGATGAGCAAGAAATGTATTTCAATATGATTTCAATCACAGTCCTCTAATTTCTAATCAACTCAAACACATTTCATGTTCATAAACCATTTGTGCTTTCTCTTTTGTGAAATACCTGATATTATCTTTTGCATCTTTTTAGCAGGTATCCTTTTTTTTTTTTTTACTTACAAAATGCTTCTCCCAGTCTGTAGCTTACCGTGTGTGTTCCTGTATTATTAGATGTTCAGATTCTCCTCCTTTTTGTTCAGCCTTTTTTTTTTTTTTTTTCTTGTTTAGGAATTTCCTATTTGCATTTGAGGTGGATCTACAACCCTTATTTTAAAGTGCTTTACCTTTTCATTTGTGTGTTTAATTCACTTGGCATCAATTTTTTTTAACGTGCTATAACATGTGATCTCATTTCTCCCCATATGGATAACTGATTGTCCCTTCATCATTTATTAAAAAGTCCATCATTTTCTTACTGGTTGGTAATATTACACCTGTCATATATAAAATGACACTATTTGAGTGGCTGTTTTGAATTACTTATTGTTTATTTTTCTATTCCTGAACTACATCATACCAGTTGTCCATTAACATACCTTTCAAAATATATTTTGAATTCCTAAATTTTTAAATTTCCTGATACTCATAACATAAAATAAGCAGAAGTGTGCTTTATTACCATTTATCAAGTTAATAAGCTGAAGCCCTTAGTTAATCTATAAGATGCTTCTGAATCATGATCCACATTGCACAACTCTTGCACATTGATTTTCTAGCCCACTGACTCTTTCAAAGCATCTTCATGTTATCTCATCAATCTCACATCTAAAGTGATACTAATTATTTAGAATGCCTTATATTATTATCGACAACAGACTTTGGAGTCATGTACACACAAAAACAATTAGTAAAAATGGAACTCTAGAAAGACTGGTTGCACAACTCCGAAAAAATCTGAGGTTGAAGTTCCTTCATCTGTACAGTGGTCATAACCACTGTCTTGAAGGATTTCTGTATGTAACAGAGGCTATATATTTAAATGCTTAGTACCATGTTTAACATATAGTATGCAATAAATAAGAAAATTTAAACACTGAATACATGTGATTTCGTTTATGTTTTATCCGTACGGCTTAACTGATTATAACATTAAGAAACAATGAGCTCAAATATCCAATTATTTGTTATTGTAATCAAGTATCTCGCACATCCAAATGACCACTTTATTGTCAATGGCTCACCTTAGAAGCCTAACCTATTAGAAGTCATCTAAGTCCTGTCCTCTGGCAGTCATCTTTAAGTACTAAGTTCTGCTAGCTCCTTTCTTAAATTATCCATATCCCATGCCACTGAAACTCAAAGAAGTAATGGTCATCCATAAAAGAAAACAAAATACAAGATCATCATCGGTAGGAGCCCAGGAAAAGGCCTAGACGTCATCTTTAACTCTCATCTTCTCTTCATTCACCTCCTGCCATCCAACCCAGGAACTCTGCCTTCATTCAGACTCACGCTGTGTCCTTTCTTCCAGGGCTCTCCCCTCACCACACTGCTCTGTATGTCCCTCACTACCTCAGTAATACATGTGATGGTATTAAGGCCAGACAATTAGACACAGACCGCGACTCATTCTAAAACATAAATATCACCTCCTGGAAAAATTCAAAAGAAATTGAGAAATGCCCTGAATACAGATGTATTTTGTATATTGTATATAACACATTCAATGTATCTATGAGTGAAAAACCAAACTCCATTTCTAATATTCCACTGAAAGTTGGACAGTCTTCTCCAAGAATCTTATTCTATTTATTTATTTTTGAGACAGGGTCTGATATGCAGCCCTGGCTGACCTAGGACTCACTATGTATACCTAGTTGGCCTCCAACTCACAGAGTCAGCCCGCTTCTAAGTGCTGGGTGCTGGGATTAGAGGCACCTATCACCAGGCCCAGCCCCATGACTTCTAGGACCCATTTGCAGAGTCCTTTCCTCCACTCGCAGCAAAGCATTCTTATTACCTTTATCTTAGGATATGGCAAACGTATACAGTGGATCAAGGGGATGGAAAAGGGTGGGCTAGAAAGACTGAAAACCGGGCTGGAAAAGAAGCATCAGGCTTGAATGAGAGCAAGTGAGAGAAAGTGAGACAGAACGAGACAGCAGGAGTACAGAGGAGAGGAGGAGGCCTATGTGAGGGCTGAAGGCTAGGGGCAAGGGGGGGCCACAGAGTCTGAGAAGATGTGCTGGGAGACAGTCCTAGTAGAAGGTGTGCTCTACTCTGCTGTCTGTCCCTCACAGGCCCTATGGGCCTTCTATTCTCCTCCCCTCTCCTTCTCCCCTGATTCCTACTTGTCTTACAAAGCTCAGCTCGGGTACACTGTATGCCAGGAACAGTCCACACAGGCAATGCATATCCCTAGGCCCCTCTCTCTGTACCTACAGTGTTCTGTCCCGATCACTACCACCGACGTCAGCAAACGGATGTGGAAGTCACTCTGACTTTTTTCACAGTTCCAATGGAAATCCCCCTGAGGTATTTTTTAGTCTTTGATCATCAGAATCTGGTACATAACAGAGTTCAATACATGCTGAATGAATGAAAACTCCAAGTTTCAATTTATCCAAAAACATTTTCCAAATATTAGGAAAAAACTGCCCAATTCTCATCCATTGCATGCACGCGTGTGCGCGCACACACACACACACCACCTTTCATCACAATTGAGTGCTATAAATATTAGGAGATTGCATAGAACTCAAACACTCTGGATGTCCCACCAATCAGGAACCCCCAGTTCTGTACAGGCTTCAGTAGAGCAGACACTTTCTAGCCCCACAGTGCCGACACTGAAGAGAGAGAACTGTTGACTAGAGGATGCTCAGCAGCCTCTCTGGCCTCCCCCTGAAAGAGGCAGGTAGCACACAGTCCTGTTTAAACAGGTAGAAACGAATATTTCCCAAGTTGGAGAAACTACTAGGGGTTAAGAACCACTCATTTAGAGTAAGTGCAATTCTTCTTGAGCACTGATCAGCTAACATTCTCATTTGCACTTTTTCTTTCTCTAAGACAGATCTATTTTTAAGATCTTTATAAGTCAGCATAACCTATGGTAAAGCCATTTTTAAAGAACAGAAGAAAAATCAGCCTAAACCTCACTTGAAAAAGAGAGGGAATATTGGAAGTTTGAAGAAAAAGATTTGTTAGCAACAGCAATTCTGTTTACTTTTAAAAATAAAACGGCCCAGCTTTGCACTATTTGCACCGTTTTGGGGGGTGGGGAGTGCTACAGTCAGGGGTGGGACTCAGTAAAGGACGCTAAGCCAGGGTTCTCCCACAAAGCAGTACTCTGCTCACCTAGCAGGACTTGCAGTTATACACACCTACTGTTCTCCTCTCCCCTGTGGTAGTGGATTGTATCCAGCATATAGTCAGGAATATCAAAAATAGAGAAAATAGCTAATACTGTTCATTATCCACCTCATGGGACAATTAATAGAAAATACCTGTGTATAAAATCCTGCCGTCTCATGGAAGGGGCCAAAAGTAACCAGACAGGCACTAGGGAAGGAACACCTTTCTCTCTAGGACATGTCTTTGAATGTGAGAAAGGAAAGCTTTACCAGCTGATGACTAGTCTTGCATATGTCCAAGAAAGAACTCTCAATATTAATTGGATTGACATCAATAAAGTACATTTTCCTATTATTTTAACTTCTGACATTTTATTTTTAATTTCTGAAAGAGTGCAAACATTCTGAAAATAAGAAATAGAAAACAAACAACTTGTAATTGAACATCACTACTGTGTTCTATAAAAAAGAAATCTGTTTATTGATGGGTGTGGTGATGCACACCTTTAACAGCACTCAGAAGGCAGAGGCAGGCAGATTGTGAGTTTAAGACTAGCCTGGTCTACATAGTGAGTTCTAGGCCAGCTGAGGCTACAGGGAGACCCTGTCTCAAAAAAAGAAAAGAAAATCTGTTTAACTACAGTATACAAGCACATCAGGAGACTGAGGAGAAGAAATAGGAAAAAGGATCATTCAGTCCAGAATGAATTTACAGTTGGTGAAGAGTACTGAGAATTACACAAAGAACTTTCAAAGTTTCTTTACTATCTTCTTGAAGTCTGATAAAAATCTTCACTTTAAAGAAGGGTAGCATTATTTGCAAAGTGAGCAAGAGGATGAGATGATGGCCACATCTAATCGGTTGTCACCTTGCAGCTCAATTAGCCCTCATGTAAAAACGAGGCATGTAAGGAGAAATGAGGTTTTGACATTATCTCTGCCAGCAAGATAATTACACAGCCTTCATTTAACAGTAGGGCAACACTACTGTAGCAACAAATTAACTCAGCTCCATTTGCCATTCATGGTGTGTTTTCTCATTTAATACCATTCGTCTAACTCCATGTGAGTGTCTCCATTAGTTTTCTCCAGCACAGCAAACACTCAGTTTGACTCCACGTATTACATCACGGAGTCAAAGCTTACCTTCCAGCAACTCAAAAGCAAATTCCAAGTCTGACAAAATGTCCCATGTTATTTTATTTCTGTTTCAGTCACAAGTTTTCTCTGGTTTGTGGCCAAATTAAAATAAGCTGGAATATCTGTGTGGAACAAGCAAGGACATGAAGTTCCCAATGTGCGGCATCTATTCCAGAAGGCTTTTCTCTTTGCAGAAAGAAAAATCAAGAATGAAACACATGGCAGGGGAGCCCTAACAGGTAGTCGGTATTCCACTATTAACGCTCCAAAGCCCACAAGGGAAGGTCAGCTGTGCTCAGCTCTGAGAAATAACTAGTCAAAAAGGGAACTCTGTAATCTCACTCACTATCTTTTATAGATTTTTCACTAAGAGCTCTCCCTTAGCTTGGATTAAAAAGCTACTCTCCTGTGTGGCCTTAAACACCCAAAAGGAAAGTATAACCAAAGATTAAAGGGGCCAATATAATTTCATAAGAGTCCATATGTATAGCTAAAGGCTACATAACAAGCAACAATGCCAGACAGGTGATATCTCCTTCTGAGTTGCTGACCAGG
>NW_008339927.1:2057827-2065726 GCF_000622305.1 Nannospalax galili
TAGTGGGGAATGGCTGGGGGTGCTGACAACACAGCAGACAGTAGCAGGGATATCAGAGTATAAGGGTGCTAGTGGGGGGAAGGAGGCTATGGGAGGGTGCTACCTGGGAAGTGGGTGTATAAATAATAAAATAAAATTCTTCAAAACATAAAAATTTGCTCCTTCATAACTAGTAGATGTGGAAAACATTACCATTCAAATCTACCTGATGACTTTATATCCATGCTCAGATGCCAAGGGGCTCAGAAAGTAACCAACTATGACTAGTAATAATCAGATATGTAGAGATTAGAAACGCATACTCATCTTAGTGTCAATAGTATTAAAAATAAATTTTTCTGTATGAAACTGTGTGTTTTAATAATGAAATGGAGATCTTTTTCAAAGTTTAAAACCTCATTTAATTGTATATCTTATAGGGTTTATACAGAGTACAATATTGTATAACTGTATTAATTCAACTGTAAACCTAAAAATTTACAGCCAATTTTGAAAGAGAAGCATCTTAGCTCTGGAAATTGTTATTGAATGTGTCAATGCTGTTGTAATGAAATGCCTCTTCTAATTATATGGTTATCAAATAAATAATTTAAAAAATATGCTTAGGGCTAAGGAGATGTCTTCATCAGCAAAGTGTTTGGTGCACACACACTAAGAAAGGCCACTCTCTTCTTCCTAAACTAGGCATGACTGGCTAGGGAGAGCTCAGAGAGTAGAACACTGTCTGAACACAATACGCACAGAACACAAGAACTGACAGCTTCCGTGTTGATATGAGCAGTCTGATAATGAAATCGTACCTTTAACTCAAAAGCTTCTGCTAACCTGACTTATTTGAGATTTCACTTGCTGACTTAATTCCTCTCAAGGCAAGGCCCTAAAAAAAAAACTCTAAAAAGTCTAAGACCTCCGGATTCCCCAGGACAGTTTGGTCTGAGGTCGACATCTAGATCCACAATACCAGGCTTTAAACATACGAATGTACAAAGGAAAGTCCTTTTACTTACAGTCTGTGCCTAAGAAGAAAAGGGAAAGGCAGTGCTTTAAATGAAGGCGGAGGTGTTCCTGAATCCGGGACAGCTACCTGAGAAGCAGGCTTTCACTTTAAAAAATATGAGTCACTATTCTGCATGAAATTTAAAGAAATTCTTGAAATCGAACACTTTCCAGGAGTTTCACTGATCACAATAGCAGGTGCAAGAATAATCCTGAGAAACTGCACGGCTGCACATGCGCTGGTGCACACATCCTGACACTTCCACTTCAAAACCACAAACTAAAGGTAAATGTCCATACTGCGTTCATTTTCTTCTTCTTTCTAACTAGTAAGAGGACTGAGTGGTGTCTCCGTGTTTCCAGGTAGCTAAACATCCTACTGAATACTTAAGGCTTAAAAAACAATAGAAGAGTAAAAGGAAGTTCTATGCTTTCCTGTGCAATAGAACCAGTGCAATACATACAGTGATTCCAAAATGAAGTAAGAAAAAAGCACCAGGACTTCGCACACTCTTCTGGAAGCCCAGTGAGCGACTTCCTTCTCAGTTCAGGAACTTACTTCGTGTATTTGACCAACATCCATTCAGATATCTGGCTCAGATAATGTGATAATGAAATGATATCCAATAGAGATAGCAAGAAGTTTAAAATGTGTTTTGTTCCCTTGGTCTCAAGCAACTGATTTCCCTTCAATGCCATGGAGAGGTAGTTTGCCTCATCTTCAGATGTTTTCGTCACATGATTTCTAGGGGGTCTGCTTACTACTGCCACAAGACTGCTAGGAACAGTGAGAGAGTCCATACACACAAAAATGGCGGGTATGGCATTACACTGTACTTTGGGCACAAGTTATGGACAGAATCACATCCACTGTCTGGATACTCAATCCACCCATTCAAATAATAATGAAACACTGACGTTTTTGTTTCCAACCCTTTATTACTAATCTAACTAGTCTTGACTACTTTAGGAAGACCAAGAAAAGGGTGGATCTAAAAGAAATGTTAAAATCAATGCTTAAAAGATTATGAGTTTGCTAAAAGTGTTCTAAAATATGCAATTAAAATATTGAGATTCTATTTTTGTATTTAAGACCACAGTAGATAGGAATAATAGTCACTATTTTGAGATTGCAAGAGTTCTAATGCCAATATACTTCACAATTACTTTTAAACACTTGTTTCAACTGGAAACATGGTTGGAAGATTAGGCTTTCACATGCACAATAACATAGTTATTTTCAGGGAAACAGTATATACTAAAAGGTTTTTTATTGCTATGAATATATAGCTATAAAACTCAAGCATCACCCAGAAAATATAGGTCTTAATTACACTTAGCATTTGTTTAAGAATATTGGTTCTTTTTTTTTTTTTACAATTCATGATCAGCAGTATCATTAGTGTAATGCTTTATATAACTATAATAAAGCTTAAAGTTACTAAAACAGTGAAACTGTAACGTATGAGGTACACGCACCTTACCTTAGCTGGATCTCACTGCGAATTATATTCTATTGCATTCACTTTGCTTTATGAATAAACACACATAATGCAAGAGCAATGCCTATATGTAATGCTGAATGGTGTCATATGATACATGTGTTTAGTCACTGATGATACATGTGTATAAGCCTCTTCATCTATGTAGGAATATCTACAGTCTTGAACAAAGCAATTCTAGAAGTAACATATTTAAGGAAATGATTCCATGTCATGTGTCTTTGAAGGAAAGACCTTTTGTTCACAAAGATGTTCACCAAACCATTATTTATAATACTATAAAAATAAGACCCTTCACACAAGGAACACCTGACATCTACAAGAAAGAGTGCAGATTAACCCATCTGACCTGCTCTCAAAGTGCAGGACAGCCTGCACTCTCTCACTCAAACACTGACTTTATATTTGCGAAGTGTCAGGCAGTGTTCTCCATCATAAGCACATGGTTATGAACATATATGAACATACAGAACATATATCCTAGTGACAGAAGGCACATCATAAAAACAAACATGAGAATATAGCAAAGAAGATGGAGGGACCTGGGAGAGAGATACTAGAGTTTTGAAACCATCAGCCAGTGGGTCTAATGGTCAACGGGCACAGGGATGTACTCCCTTGGGAGCAAGAAGCCTGGTGACCCTGGAAAGAAGAGGGCAAAGACAGGAGTGGGGTTGGAAGCCAGGACAGAGGAGTGTCAGTGTTGGGGCGAGTGGGGTTGGAAGCCAGGACAGAGGAGTGTCAGTGTTGGGGATTGTCTTAGAAGCTGTTCAAGGGCTCCCTCTATTCTAGCGAGACTGGAAAACCACCAAGGGACCACAAGAAAGGAACAATGAGATGGGACTATTTTTTAATTTGGTTACTCTGGTTGCTGATTTGAAAACAGACTGCAGCATATCAAAAGCAAAGATAACTGCTGTAGTAAAAACATGAAAAGAGATGAATAAAGTGGCATTAGAAAGGGGCGAGACTCCAGGTGAGTGGACGGATCCAATTCTGAATACGATTGCAGATGAGATTTCCTGAAGTATCAAAATATCATGAGAGGAGGAGAGGAACTGAGGGAGTACTAAGGTTTGGGGGGAGGTCTGCTATTTACCAGGAAAAGGAAAAAGGATGAGAGAAGCAATGGTCAAAATGGCTTCCAAGGCTGCTCCAAATAATGTGGGAGAGCACAGTGACGTCTTAGAACCCACACGCTTAATCAGCTAGGGAGTATGTTTTGCTCAGCTAAAAAGAAAATATGTAACTCTATTCAACTGAGTAAAGCAATGAATGCTTTTGTTAAGTAATCAAGCAGGAGGATAAGCTGTTTTATGAATCTGGTATTTACAACAATGGATCCGATAAGCACAGACTTTTCGGAATATGTGGGCTCTTCAGAATGAAGCCAGGGATGGACATAAACACAGCACACACTCACCAGAACATCCTGGGAGGACTAGAGACCTGACTTAAATCAAGGCTGCTGAAAAGCTGCTAAAGAGAATGGAATTCTAATTTATCTTCTGAAGTGTTTGAAGGAAGAAAAGTAATAGAAAAGACAGCAATTTGGGGCTGGAGAGATGGCTCAGCAGCTGAGAGCACTGGCTGCTCTTCCAGAGGATCAGGGTTCGGTTCCCAGCACCCACAGGATGGCTAACAACCATCTGTCTGTAACTCCAGTTCCAGGGGATTCAACACCTCATTCTGGCTTCAGAGGGCACTGCATGGCAATGGTGCACTCACACAGACACAGGCAAAACACTCATACACATGAAATAAAAATAAACCAAAACAAATTTAAAAAGAAAAGACAGGGATCATCATGAGGAGAGTAGGAGCAGCTGGCAAAGTGTCTTATAGAAAAGCCTCAACTTTTAGAGTCAATTAGAGACTCTCTCAGCTTCCATTTGACCAGCAAGTATTTGCACAACAATATTTGCCTTGAGAAACGATCAGCAAAATAACAAATGCAATCAACAAGCACTTCAATGAACAATGAATATGCCTTTCCCTTCTCCAGCTCCAAAACTAGCTGCCTTAAATTCTTCCTGCAAGGCCAAGGAGAAATAAACACACACTATTTAAATCACTCAAATCTCTGGGCTTACATAAATATTCAGATATTTCAAATATAATTCAGGAATTGCATTGTCTTTTTATTTATAAAATGTTCACAGATCTGCAAAGTAATGACCCACAAAGTTATGACTGTTCATAATATTTAAAAAAGAGCTTACGGGGCCTTAGAAAGGGAGTCACTTCCTTACCGATATAAAACAGGTTCACGAAGAATGAGTTCTGAAAGGAAATGTCACCTAATTTTATTGGCAGGGTTTTCTACCATTAGACGCACATGGGTGAAGTCTGGGGTTTCAAACCTCAAGAATGAGACTGATTGTGACTGGCCAAGGCTCGGTCAGGGGAGACTGCAGAGAACAGCTCAAGCTGGACAGAGGGTGTCTACAGAGACGTGGTCTTGTGAGTAGACGCCAGGTGCTGCTCACAGCTGCTTCTGTCTCACCAACACTGATTCGAGTCTTAGAATAAGCAACGACGCAGAGTACCTCCAATTTAATCAAAGCAGACCTTGCTAGGTGACAAAATCAAGATTCTAAAGAAAATGTATTCATTGTAACAGGGATATTAGTTAATTCATGCACTTCACACACACACACACACACACACACACACACACACACAAATGTGCCAGTAGAGAAAATGGAAAACTTCTATTTCACAGAAGTTTCATAAATTACAGGCTTTAGTTATAGATGTTCAGTATGTTATGTTATAATATGTTCAGTATGTCAGCCTAAATGCAAAACATCATGACAAGTACTGTTCCCTCACCCAAAAACTAAAGTAAAATCAGGATATTTTACAGTAATCCATATTCCTAAAACTTAAAAAATAAAAAAAGGAAAATATACAAACATTAACAGTATTTTCCTTCTGGGCACCCCATTTGAAGAAAATTAATAAACAAGTATACATTAAAAAATAACCAAGGCTCATGGAACATAGTGGAATAAGGGGCAGACAGAGGGCTGACGCACCCCTCAACTCTCACCAGTGAAGCTTCCACGTACGTCATCAGAGTGCGATACACACAGAAGGCCTCAACTGGCTAAGTTTTGAAGAAGAGACTGCAGAGTGTAGGACTGGACTCCTATATGGAACTTCACCCACCCACAGCTCAGGGACCATTGTGGAAGGAGGCGGCAGAAAGTTTGTAAGAGCCAGGGCTGGTTCATGATGCTCACATGAGCCTGTGGCAGTGGTGACACTGAGCACGGGACCCACGTCAGCTCAATTAAACAAGGGTCCAAAGAGGAGGTGAGAACTATCCTGAGCACTAACCTGAGAACTATCTGAGACTGGTTGCTGCTGGATGAGGGAGAATCCCAAAGAGGAGGTGAGAAATAGGTTGTGGACCAGCACTAACCTGAGAACTATCTGAGACTGGTTGCTGCTGGATGAGGGAGAATATCACTTACATACGACCACTGGATGGGCTGACTAGACTCCAGTGGACACATTTATGCTGAAGAGCATTTGGGTACAAACACCTGAATGAATAGGACTCAGCATGGATGGCAGAGTGCTTAGGGTCTGGTGAAGGGATGGGGGGAGGCATGGATAGGGGAGGGATCTGGAATTGAGTGGCAAATGTTGTATGTAATTTTAAAATCTCAATACAAATTAAAAAAAAAAAGATACATCAGCACTTAAGGAAACCCTCCCATTCTCAATAGCCTCAAAAAAAAAAAAAAAGAATAAACCTAACCAAAGACACTAAAGATCTCTACAATGAAAATGACCATCTTACCAAAAGAAATTTATACATTCAATGCAATCCCAATCAAAATACCCATGACATTCTTCACAGAGCCTGACAAAATCATCCAAAAATTCATATGGAATCACAGAAGACCCCTGGATAGCCAAAACAATCTTGGGCAAAAACAACAATGCCGGGGGATCACCATAACAGATCTCAGATTTTATTACAGAGCTATAGTCATAAAAACAGCATGGTACTGGCACAAAAATAGACATGTAGAACAATGGAACACAATAGAAGACCCAACATAATCACATAATTTCAGCCACCTGATATTAGACAAAAGTGCCAAGAACATACAGTGGAGAAAAGACAGCATCTTCAACAAGTGGTGCTGGCAAAACTGATCTCCACCTGCAGAAAAGTGAAACTTGACCTTTATCTTTCACGTTGCACAAAAGTCAACTCCAAACGGATCAAAGACCTCAATATAAAACCTGCAACTCAGAAACTGCTAGAAGAAAATATAGGCAGCACCCTCCAAGATATATGCGTAGGAAAGGACTTTCTAAACCAGACACCAGCTGCTTAGGTGCTAAGGTCAACAATCAGTAAGCAGGATCTCATTAAACTGCGAAGCTTCTGTACAGCAAAAAGAAACAACTAAGGAAGCGAAGAGGAAACCCACAGAGTGGGAGAAAATCTTCACCAGATACACATCCAACAGAGGATTAATATTCAGAATATATAAAGAACTCAAAAAAAAGAAAGAAGAAAATAAACAACCCAATAAAAAGATGGGCAATAGACTTGAACAGAGTTCTCATACAAAGAAATAAAAATAGCTAAGAAGCACCTTAAAAAGTACTCAGCATCCTTAGTAATTAGAGAACTGCAGATAAAAATCACTTTAAGATTCCATCTTACCCCAGTCAGATTGGCAAAGATCAAGAGAACGCAAGAATCCAAATGCTGGAGAGGATGCGGAGAAAGAGGAACACTTATTCACTTCTGGTGGGAATGCAAACTCCTCATGCAACCACTGTGGAAAGCACAGAGAACCCTAAAAAACTAAAAATGAACCTACCATATGATCCAGTGATACCACTCCTTGGCATACACCCAAAAGACTAGAGATAGATACCTGTACATCCATGTTTGTTGCTGCTCTCTTCAAAGTAGCTAAGAAATGGAAACAACCTAAATGTCCCTCAATTGATGAAAGGTTAATGAAATGTGGTACATCTACTCAGTGGAGTTTTACTCATCAGTAAGAAAACATGAAATTATGAAATTTGCAGGTAAATGGATGGAACTAGACAGTGTTACACTAAGTGAAGTAACACAAACGCAGAAAAGCAAGCCACGTATGTTCTCCCTCATCTGTGGATGGCAGCACCAATCCCTTGTATGTGAATATACAAATTCTGATGTAACTCCAGGTCCCAGGAAAAGGCCAGGACACATGGAGGTAAAGGAGAAGAAACAACCTGAACTGGGACAGTGGGGAACAGACGTTTCCTGGGGGAGGTGGAAAAAGTGGGAGTAATCGGCAGGGAGGAGAGAAGGGAGGGACATGCAGGGACCATGGTGTGGGGGAGGGAGGGAAGTCAGGAGAGGAAAGATGGAGGG
>NW_008339927.1:2065967-2116963 GCF_000622305.1 Nannospalax galili
CTCATCAAAGAAGCTTCTTTTTGCAACAGATGGAGGCTACTGCAGAGGTGCACATCTGGTCAGGCACAGAGAACACAGACCTGGGAGATGCCCAGTTCTAGGTGATACATCTGCAGTCGAATCTCTATGACTAAGGCTCATGGAACATAGTGGAATAAGGGGTAGAGAGAGGGCTAATGCACCCCTTAACTCTCACCAGTGAGCCTTCCTTGTACATCAGAGTGCAATGCACACAGAAGGCCGCACTGGCCAAGTTTTGGAGATTAAGAGACTGTAGAGTGTAGGATGGGACTTCTAAATGGAACCCACAGCTCAGAGACCACTGCAGAAGAGGTGGAAAGATTGTAAGAACAAGGGCAGGTTCATGAACGCAGGGAGGCGGAGACTTCCAGGCCACTGGAGGCTTGCTCATGTGAGCCTCTGGCAGCAGTGGTGTCGAGCACAGGACCCACATCAGCTCAATTAAACAAGGGCCCAAAGGGGAGGTGAGAAATAGGTGGCGGGGGTCCCAACAACACCGACTCTCAGTCTCCCAGTTTTGTCTCCCTCTGATCCTGGCATGACTGGTTATCAACTCCCCCAAACATCACTCCTGCTCCCTTTCCTGGGCCCCACAGTAGCTGTTTATCATGGGGTCTAAAGATCGAATTCTTGGGGGCTCTTTGATTACCTAAAATGTAGACCCAATAAAGGGGGAGGAAGATTGTAGTCTAGAAGACTTCCATCCTTCAAAAGCCAATTTCCTAAATGAGCCTCAAATCAATCAGAAGAAAATCAGGAGCATCGTTTTTACCGTGGTTTCTTCATAGTTTCTGCCTAAGCTAACAAAGCATCTGAGGTGTCAGGAGCCGATCCTCAACAGGGGACTCCTGCGATGGCCAGAGTTTGGCTGTGACTCAAGATAAGCATTTGATTCTGGCGTCTGTTGAAAGGAAATAAAAAGGCACAAAATCTCTTACCCAATACGGCTTATATTAGAATAAATTGATTACCCGAAACCTAACACGATCAGAGCTGGGCCAAAACCCTGGTGAGCAACATTTGTTGACATAACCCAAGGTCTGATCAGCTATTCCTGACAAGTGATGACTTAACAAGTGTTCACATTCATTTCTGTTCCTTCAGTCAAGTGGAGGGAATAAAGAGAGAGAAGACCCCCCAGAGGGAAGGAACCAGCACCATCAAGCTTCATTCTTTTTCTTTCTATTAGTTTAGGAAAACCTCAGTATCCTACTGAAAGTCACTGTTTATCCAGCCCCCAAACTCCTGACTTACTAGAATGTTCCTTAGAATGAA
Source organism: Nannospalax galili (assembly GCF_000622305.1). NCBI lineage: Eukaryota > Metazoa > Chordata > Mammalia > Rodentia > Spalacidae > Nannospalax > Nannospalax galili. Next base: position 2,067,264 of record NW_008339927.1, read on the forward strand.
AATATCAGATAAAGAGATTCAAATTCATTGGTGAATATGACCTACATATGACCACTGGATGTGCTGCCTAGACTCCAGTGGACACATTTACACTGAAGGACACTGGGCACAAACACCTGAATGAATAGGACTCAGCATGTATGGCAGAGTGCACAGGGTTTGGTGGGGGATGGGGAAGGCATGAATGGGGGAGGGGGTCTGGATGTGAGTGGGAAATGTATGAAATTAAAAGAGCTCAATAAAAAGTTATCTATAAAAAAAGAACATACTAATGGGAGGGGGGAGAGAAATCAGAGCGATGTGGCGGCTGGAAATGCATGAAATGCATGCAGAATCATCAGAAAGTCTCCTGTATGGACCTCTTTAGCCTTTCATTAACAACATACAATAAACAGGATAAAAAAAACAGAGGCTTCGCTGAGCAGGTACGCAGAGCTAGCAGTATTCCAAGGACTTACTTTTGTAAGAAAGGAGACGCTACCACAGCCTGTAATCCCAGAGGTCAGAACTACAGCAGTGCCTTGGTGAGGCTAGACTTGGGAATCATTGAAAGAAAGAAATAAAAATAAAGCTTAAAATGCGATTGTGCACAGACTCTACAAGTTCTCAACACAAAGGTAACAATGTCATCCAAAGCTGCTTGGTGACTGACACTGGCAATTCTTATCTGGGCAGGCTAAGGCAAGCTCCAGATCAGCCTGGGCTATAGAATGATACCTAGTCTCAAAACAAACAAAAACAAACAACTCCAGAAATCTATAAAAACTTACACTCTACTGTTTCTGGACTCCATGGGCACCTAGCATTTGTGGTACCACCAGTAGTTACCATATAAGATAACCCTCAATCTCTATAAGAGTCCTAGTGAAGAAACAAGATCTTATTAAAGATTGAAATTATTTGCCCAAAGCCCCAGTGTGAGTAGGTTAGGAGCCAGCATCCTCAATTCTGTATCTTTCCCACCCTCGCTGCATGCTAGTATTAACAAATCTCTCTGGAACATAAGTCCCATATCTGGGTTACATCCCCATGGAGATCTCATTTATTTAGTCTGAGGTGATGCTGGGTATTGAGTCTTGTATATGGCTTTCTGAAACTGGAAATACACGTGGCTACACGCTATAGAGTGAAGCAATTTTTCTGAGTAAAGCAAGGGTTAACAGTGAAAAATTAAGAAGAAACAGCAGATCAAGTATGTATCTTTATACAAGCAAATTTCAAGGTAAATTTTGTGACTAGTTAAGAAATGTTTTCAAGACTCAGATCTCCTAAGCTCCAAACTGTTAAAAGTACAGGAAGAAAGGCAGACTGACATGAAAGTTCATAGCTCATTTGTCTAAAATATGCTTTCTAAACAAATAAAATGACACTTTTTAAAGTCAAACACTGGAAAAGACTGCTCGTCCTCTGCACAAGCAGCAGATCTGTTATCACTGCCATTACACTGAAGGCTTATCCAAAAGATGCCCTCCCAGTGCCCTACATTAGTTCTTTGTGCACTCAAAATTCACCCACTACCACAGTGCTCCTGGATTAAGCAATGAGAGACATCTGAAGAGGTCTTTGTTGTTGCAAAATGAGGAAAGTTGCATTAAAAGCATTAAAATAATTGTGGTCACTTGGAAGAAAAAAAAAAATCAGCAAAATACAGTGCCAACATTTTATGTCAGCTATTCTGTGCAAAGGACCAGCACAGTTTCCAACTCTTTAATTAAGGAGAGATTCTTTAAAATTTGGGGAAATGTTAAGTTGAATGTCACCCCTTTCTCTTAGAATGAAGGACCTCTGATAAGTGTCTGAACCATTTAAAGATACAAAAATCTGGTATTTTTTTTAATTCAACAAACATGAACTTTGGAATGATCCAAGGTAAAAAAAAAAACTTTTCTAAATTTAATCACGTAGAAAAAGAGAAGAGGCTGACAAGCAGATGAGCTGTGTAAGTGGACTCTGAAGTCCAACATTAGGAAAAGGAATGGCATTTATGTCAGAAGAGCCCAAGATGACTGCTCCTGTTTTGAACCACTAGTTAGCTGTGGCCAGAGCACAAATCTGTTGTCTCTCTTACAATTAACTCTCAGTGGCAGAACTGCTAGATGTCTATTTTACAACCAACATAACCTGGCTGTTAATCATCCTACAAAAATATATTCAAATAATGTTAACAATCTGATTCTCATACTCAAAGAACAAGATGTAGAAAAAGTTCCATTAATGATGTAGCTAAATACATTTCATGGATTATTCTGAGCAGTGCGTGAGGATGGTTTACTTCGCAAAAACAGTTCCTGAAAAGATGATTTTGAAACACAAAGCACTGCACAATCTGCAGATGAATGCAGAGAAGAGCAGCGCTTGGAACCTGGCAAGGCCTGACATTCTTAGCCACATCTGCCACTGAAATACCAACTCATGGAAGGTGTCTCAGTCCTGAGCAAATGTACGGAAAAGAAGAATACGTTAGCATCAAAACCCGCCTTTCTTAGGTTTTCAGACACTGAGTTGCAATCCTGCCATTGTTTCCCCAAGTCCCACCCCAGCCTATGACCCACGGGCTGCCATGAGCTGCTATGAACTTTCGGAATGAAAGCAACTACTCCAGGATGGCCTGGAGCTGTCAGCTGAGTGGGACTCTCCAGAGTTCCAGGACCAGGTTCCGTCCAAGAGTGCCCGGTGCCCTTTCACGGTTGCCTGCAACGGCACTCGGAGGCCCTGTTCAGGCACTGGGGTAGTTTACTTCACTGCATAGAGTAGTCCAGCCACTTACCAATATGGGGAAAAAACAATAAATGGGAGAACCAGGGACCTAACCAAAGAGAGGTGGGGATCAACATCTGAGCATCTATGACAGTCCATCATGCTCTTATGTACATGTTTTCATGCATTATACCCATTCAGCCTCTCCCTAAATTTCCCAGGAGACATTAGTATTCTTGCTTGAAAAAATAAAACTAATAATCCAAAGTCACACCAGTCTGTGTCTTTTGACTCCAAAGAGTATGTTTATCAGGAAGAGCTGATCTTCAAGAAAGTGACTAGACAGGCTGACTGGACTCCAGTGGATGAACTTACGCCCAGGGACGTCTGGGCACACAAACTTGACTGGATAGGCCTTAACATATATGACAGAATGTATGAAATCCCATGTAGGGGAGGGGGTCTAAACATGATTAAAATATATTATATGAAATGCACAAAAATTCAATAAAAATACACATAAAGAGGAAAAAAAAAAGAGTATGCTTATCTAGGAAACTACAAGACCAGGAAAAACTTAAAAGCAAATTCAGGAGTAAGAAATATATAAAATTCAATGTCACATCCCCTGTACAGGAAATGTAAAAGATCACCCCCCTCTTTAGATTCCTGACAAATCTATGTAGGAGCTTGGAAAAATGGTGTTTACAAGTATTCTACTAGTTCTGAGAAGTAGAAGTCCTAAGGGTTCCCATTTGCAGGAATGAGGAAGCAGACAGGATGTGCAAATGCCTTGCCCAGATGAACTTCTGTCCTGCAGAGGTAGTGTTAGAGCTGAGATTAGACACATGGTTTGCTGCCCTGACAACAGTCAGACAAAGGACTATTTTATTTTGTTTTGCACTTGGCCCTGGAAAAGGTCGTAACTCTCTCTCAGGAGCACACGACACAACCATGAAATGACATCAAATATCCTCTCAATGTGAGCACATTCAATTGTTACCTGGAGATGGAAGCCTTCTGGTTTATATCTATTTTATTTAATAATCCAATTTCATTATGAAAAAGGAAAACAACAACAACAAAAAGAAACAGGTAAGCTTACTTACCCAAGATAAAATTTTGAATTTATTGGTCAAAATTCCAGGTGGCTCAGATTTAAAATACAACTGATGTAAAAGATCAATGCATCACGGCCTGAGAGCACTGTTACCGATTCTTTATGTGCTTCCAATTTGATTGCTTTGGCCTTCCAAACAAATAAATGGAAGTACCAGAAACCTATTAGTATGGTAATAGAGCCTGGGTCCTGGATGTGTACAATCTCCACACCTGCAGGATGACAAATATAAACAAACTAACAAACACAGTGCAAGGACCTGTTCCAGACTTCAACTGAAGGAGAATAGAACAAATTCTCAAATCTGAAAAATCTAAGGGATGACCAAAGTGCCTCTGCTTTAAGTCTCCACAGAAGTCGCAAAGGCTCGTCGTCTCCAACTTTCAACCTGTGCTCTGTCTTTAGTTCATGTTTACTTCAAAACTCCAATTCTTAAAAATCTAACCTACTAAAGTCAATATTATGTTACCACCTACTACACAGTGAGTGCAGTGATCCTCAGAGAGACTGAAAACACTGTGGTTGACAGAAATATTAATCAGTTATAAGGAGAGAAAATGAAAACATGTAAAAATGCATATATGTACACACACGCATACAAAGACACACACACGCACTCACTTATATATCCATACATTAACATTTGGAATGCTTTTGCCTGTATTTTATGCTTTCCCCTATTCAAAGCAAGTTAATAATTTCTAAAAAATGCCTAAAAACTGTAACACTAGTGGCTGAAAGTACTCTTATAGTTAAGGTCCTGTTTAAAGGAAAAGGACAGTTTTCTAGAAATTAATACCATGAAATTATTCATGTTTAATTACTGCAAATTATATAACATCATGAAAGACTGATTGCAAAAAGAAACTAGTAGAAGTTTTTCCACTTTTGTTCAGCTTGTGCAACCTGAAAACTGAAACATGCAAATGAGGGTCCCAGATCTGTGTCCATTCCATTTACTTCAAGGAGGCCAGCCACATAATTCACATGCAGAACTATCCCCCTTTGAATTAAATGAATTCTGCTATAATGGAGAGCTGAGACTTGAAAAAATTGCTTACAATTGCACATACAAGTGAAAAGGATAGCTAAGTCTAAATTAAGATGTTGGCTATGAGGTTTCCAATAGGACCTTGACATGACTGCTGACCTGCTCATGACATGATCGCAGCAGGACGGATTTGGAATTCTATTAGTATTACCAGAGGAAAAAAGTCAAGGAGTCATCAAGAAAACAAATCTATATCTTCTACTCCATCAGCCAATTACTGTTGTTAAAGTGGAATTAGATGGGTATTGACAATGCGGAGGGAGGGGGATTAAACAGATGACCGGACACGTGGTGAGCACAGGCAATCCGACTTTGGGTTGTTAACACTGTTTTATTTTTGCTGCACAAACTTTTTTAAAATTCTGAAACAGGAACCTACAAAGTAGATTAACTGCCAACATCATGCCTGGGAAAATACAAATTATATTTGCTAATTGGATAATGCATACACAGTTTAACTTAAGAACAATATTTTAGACGTGTGTATTCAACAGTTTAACAAAGATTTAACAGAAATCTGTACTTGTTTATAGATACAGGACCACTAGAAACATAATTAAATAAAAAGTATTTTGTTAATTCATATTCATATTTTAAATCAACTACATTTTCAAAATAGGACCTTAACTAAAAAGTAAAAAGCAATACCACCACAATGCCAATGATTAAAACCCAGACCGACCCACTGGGGAAGCAAGCATACCACAGGGCAGCAAAGCACCCTCTGCATTGTGAAGACCCGGCTTCAGTCTGGGCTCTGCCATTTGCTACTGAGTCATGACCTTGAGAGAATGATTTAACCTATGTCTTGATTTTCCAACCTGTAAAACGGAGAGAGAATGCCCACATCATATATGGTTGTTGGGAGGTTAAGTGTGAATGCTTGCACAAAAGGCACAGCATAATATCCAATCAGTGTTAGCTTCAGTGATTATAAAACGTTAACGCTGTGTTTCCATTGAAATCAGATCTTTTTGTCTCAGACAAAGTTCAGTTTTGTTGCAAGGTAACTAGACTGCTTCAAGTGGTTAACGGTCAGATCCAAGGAGCCCACATCATTCTGGTCGGCAATACCAAGGCTGCATTTAAAGTAACTCAAGCCCCAACGCACCCAGGGAAGAAGTACCGGGCAGCCCTGTTTTAACAGCGGGGTCATCACCAGGCTGAAGCACGGGACCATCTTAAGGAGAAATACTTCTTTCACTTTTTGATGAGTTTACAAAATCCTAGTTTTAAGTTTGTTACCATTTTCTGTCATTTTCTTCTTATGCCAACATTTTTATACACCAACGAATGCTGTTTTCCTGGTTGAATAACACAGTCCTGTGTTTCCTTATTGTACAGTCACACATTTGGATAGCAAGAACATGTGCTATATCTGTTGTCTTCTAAAGCCAATGGTGGATTAAGCCACAGAACAGACAGGCGCATACTTGTGCCAGCGCAAAGTATTTATGTCAAATGATAATGAAAAGAACAGATCGAGGAACTTGAGTAGCATCATGTGATGACTCAAACACCATGTTCTGTCACTGTGTGGGACACAGTGACCCTCTCTTTTATCCAAGCACCTGCTAGCACCGTCTCACCCACAGAAGCAAATGTAAATGCTTTATTCAAATTAGGATGGATTATGCATGAAGCTTTCCAACCTTCACGAGAGCTTTACTATTTCTAATGAGATGAAGAATTCTACTTTACTGGTTCTTCTTCAAGTACAATTTCTCCTGATTAAACAATCTATATAAAAAATTTTTACTTTAGGTTTTGAAACTAAATTCCAAATAATTACATATCCTATAATAATGTAAGAAAAATTAACTCACATTCTTTAAAATACAGTATCAAAGAATATAAACAATTGTAATGAGAGACACCAAGGTTTCCAGTGGTAATATACTCGTAAAACTAGGAAGAAGCATGGGAAGGTGTCATGAAATTTCAAGTATGATTTTAAAACTAAATTCTAATAGAAACAAGGCAGTGGAGATGCCAAGCTCAGACAAGGAAAACCTCCAGCAAATCTAATAAATTTAACTGGCCCGGCCACATCTTTTTGAACTTATTGGAAAATTCGCTTGACTTAATATTGACATAGAGATGTGTAAATCAATACATTCAGAATGAAAGATATATTTTAATTTAGGAAAGTTCAAACTGCAGCAGTAAATCTATGCACTTAGCACATAACGATCATCAAGAGTGTGAATGTTGAGATAGAATCCTGGGGCTGAACAACACATCAGGGTGAATGCCAGACACTAAACTCTGACCACTAAAATTCTTAGCTTTAATGTAATTTATAAGACAGTCTTCACAAAACTTACTGAAATGTACTTATAAACACCCCATAAACTGAATTTGAGAAACTGTCAAAGCCTGCAGCCAGGGCACCACCTGTCTGCTGCCGATAAAATGTCCTGCTTTTATATTCTACATGCAGCTACAGCTCTTGTGAGCTTTCCAAAGGAAAGGGGGAAAAAGAGAAGAAATTCCAGTGCTCCTCAATCTCCTATCTCCATGATTTTCAAAGAAGACAAATCACCCTTGGCAATTAGACTGTTTCAAAAACAAGGCACACAGAGATTTTGAAGTTGACTATAAAAGGCATTGACATACCTGATTTTTGGCTATAGGTTAGCACTGTATATACACATTTCCAGGACACAGGAAAGATCATCATTTGTCTCACCCAGGAATGCATCATATGAGAAAACAGGGCTCTGGGGTAAGCATGGAAATTTGACTTTCTCCATTTCCTTCAATAAATGGCTTATTGATGTCCAAGTTTGACTTAGTAAATTATACCATAAATCTAAACTATCTTGAATTTAAACAAACCAGAAGTGCTTTTCCACCCCGCCCCCAGCTCTGCACACTGCTGCCTGATGATGTTACACAAAGAATGAAAAACTAAAAGTAATCGCATCCCTGATTACTAGTAAACTAGCCTTTCAGCTTATATGTTTATTAAATATTAATAGGTTGATACTTTACTTCAAAAAAAAAAGAATAAAGAAATATATGTTACACCAGAAAGAGTTATGGAGTGCTTCTGTTTACCAGTGTGTACTTAATCATAGTGGGAAGTCTCTACCAATCACTTCAAAGTGACAGGCCAGATCTGCCTCTCTGGGCCTGAATTACCTCAAAGTGACAGGACAGACCTGCCTCTCCAGGCCTGCAGTCTTTTCTCTGAGCAGCAGGCAGCTTTCCTTTCACAAGTCTCCCTTCTTTTACTTTGACCCCCAATTTCCCTTCCTCAAGGACCTGGTCAGGCCTTGCTACTTCCAAAGGTGGCCCCAGGCCATGAGCAGCCTCTGGGAACTTGACAGAAATGTGGGCACTCAGCACACCTAAGACTTAAGGAGTCAGACTCCACTTCAGCAAGGCCTAACAACAAGCCCCAGCACTTGCAGGGAGATTGAATTGAGGAAGCGCTGTGCCACACCAGGTGGGTGTTACTCTTAGTCTGTTCCCATAGCTTAAATTTTTACATATTTGTATTAGTCTTTAGATCAACATGGTTAAAAAGCATCCTAGAAATCAGATTCTAAAGCTTTCATTTGACAGATAAGCAACTAGGCAGAAACAGTAGCACTTAACAGAAGACCTCTTAGAAAAAGAATATCCTCAGTAAATGTAAAGTTGGAAGAGAGGCAAGAAGAAAAGAAGGAAGTTTAAAGTGGTCAAGGACTTACTCATGCTCATTTACGTCATTAGGAACTTGCTTAAAACAAGGATCAGTTCCAAATAGCACCCTAGTCCAAAGACGGCGCAACCCATGCCGGCACTGCGAGGCAAGGTCCGAGTTTCTGCAGGATCCCACCTCTCCTCCCAGCTCCACAGGACATGTAGAAGAGAATATGTTCTTGTGACCTTCTGGATGTGGAGATGTACGCACACCAGCTGTGGATTTCTTCCCCAGAGAGGATGGTTAACACTAAGAAGCTTAAAAATACAGCTTTTATAAGTGTGCCATGCATTTCTTCAGCTCAAGGCCAGTTTTGGCAATTGCCCTTTATTATGGATCTTCTTTAATACTCTTCCCTCTGCCCCAAAATACCTGTATCCCTCAGAAGTGGCAAGTGAAGGGAAAAAGTTCTGCAAATTAATGTCAGAACAGAAACCAAGGCCTGGCATAGTGGTGCACCCCTTTAATAACAGCTCTAGGAGAAAGAGGAAGGCAGATCTCCAGGAGTTCCAGGCCAGCCTGGTCTATATAACAAGTGTCAGGCCAGCCGGTGCTATATAGTGAGACCCTTTCTCAAAAAAAAATAAATAAATAAAAATAGAAACAGGGCTGGAGATGTAGCTCAGATGGTAGAGTGCTTGCCTAGCACTCCAGTGTCCTGAGGTGATCCCCAGCACCACACAAATCAGATGCTGGTTCAGACCTGCAGTCCTGGCAGTCAGGAGGTGGAGACAGGAGGATCAGGAGTTCAAGGTCACCCATGGCTACACAGCAAGTTCAAGGCCAGCCTGGGATATATGATGCCTATCTTAACAATAACGAAATCCAGAACCAAGGACCTGAACTGGGCTACAATAGCACCATGATGTGAGCCTGCCATGGCCCACTCTCCCCACTGTCCCACCCCTCTTCCTCTCTGTCACTTTGCTCGGGTTTCACTGCCCACCGCTCCTTTTCTTCAGCTACCACAGAAAAGATAATGTTGCAATGTTACTTTACTAATGCTTAGGATTCTTTTAAAAGAAAAGCACTACATGGACCCTGTAATTGTTATAAACAGTAACTCACAATTCTATACTATTTTTAAATCTTTTACCAAGTATTTTATGAACTATTTTCATTAAAAGTAACTTTAAGTCAACATAATCCCCTATGTCAAAATGCTTTTGATAATAACAGTGATTATAATGACGGGCTCTACTTAACAGCATTCTTCAAATGTGAAAAATATATTTAGATTTTTCAAATAATGTTATCAAAATTTATAGAAATAGAATTCAAGAAATAAACTCTCAAAATGAATGGCATAAAAGTAATGGCACAATCTTAATTTTTTAAAAAAAGAAAAATGCTCACTATAAACATTTTTGTAAGATGCTGTGGTAATCCTCCAAAAACAATGCTCTAACATCAAAATACTGTGGAGCTAGAATGGATTAAACCATACCTGTGAGAGAATAAAAGGTACATGTATACAAACAACTCACAGTACTGTTAGCCAGAAAGTCAGTTAACAAGAGACTAAAGGATTTGAGTAACTGAGTTAGATCTTTAAATATTCAGTGCCTTACTTTATTTACCTTTTGAGTAGAAAATGCATTTAGCAGTTGCATGTAAGACTGGAGAGTTCAGACTATAAAGAAATAAGAGTATGTAAATACCCCATTCATTAAAGGACTCCATATATGCCTGCACAGATTTTCTTTCAGACAGGGCTCACTGGAATTTTTCAACCCCATGGACTCTGTAGGATAAAATACATAACAACATAGGCAACTTAAAGACTGCTTGCCCTCCTTCAGTAATAACTCTGTGTAAGATTGTTTCTGCCAGAAGCCAGAAAGAACTGAACAGCAGATTAGACAAGAGAATCAGGCATTAGAAGACTGAGCCGAAGAAGTAGCCCACAGTGCGGCAGAGAAGATAAGTAACAGAGCTGGAAGGGAAGGTTGAGACAGATGAAAGCCACTAACTGAAGCACCCGGGGAATCCAGAGTGACACCAAGTGAGAACAGAATGAAAAGCAGCATCTGTGTTTGTATAAGGGTTAGACAGTTTTAAATAACTAGTTCAAAAGAGGGATAGGTGACTGTGTGGTGCTCGGCCCCAACTGTACATCCACAATACAACCCATAACTAAGACTCAGGGAGCATCATGGAAGATGGGGAAGACTGTAAGACCTGAAGGACTGGGATACCTGCTGCCAGATAGTGTCTCCTAGACATGACGGGGAGCTGCACCCATGAAATCTCAACAATGTGGCTCACCAAACAAGACCTGCATAATGACAACATTGGGTGGCATGCCAGTGTGGAAGGGTGAAACTTCACAAGGTCCTACTTTTAGACGAATAACTACAAGTAATCAATAGCTGCTGAGAGAGGGAGAATCAGTTTTCTCCAGGGATGAGCTTCCTGACAGGATATCTAATCCCAAGTGGTCAGCCAGGTGCCACTAAACGGACCCAATGGATTATGTACATAAGTACATATGTGTATGTAACAATAAGAATCCAAACAGAGGCCACGAAATGGAGAGGGAGCGGAGGGGGCATGGGAAAGGAGGAGGGAAAGGGTTCTGGAAAGGTGTGATGCTCATGGATGAAATTCTCAAAATAAGTAAATTAATTGAAAAATAGGAATTCCCAGATGAAAGAAGTAGTACAGAAAATAGCCAAGCCAAATAAACTTACATCTAAGCATCTTGTCAAGACGCCACAGAATATCAAAGATACAACCTTTAAAAAAAAAAAACAAAACAGCCAGAGAGGAGAAATAATCTAATGATCTATCAAGTGGAAAGTAAGAATATCAGTCAGTGGCTATTTGGGGGAAATATTGTTTGAAGGCTGAGAAATGCATACAGGTAGAGACGTGAGGTAGGATCATGTTGGTAAAGAAAATAGCCAGAGAGGAGAAATAATCTAATGATCTATCGTTAAGTCACACAAGAGACTCCTCATAACAACAATAAATGCCAGAGACAGAAGCATATCATCCAAGTGATGAGACAAATGATTTATCTCAGAATTATATACCCAGAAAACTAGCATTCATGAAGAGATAAAAACAAATCCAATTTCTAATTAAGTACAACAAATTTTATCAGTTTTCAGATTTAAAGGAACCTACAAGAACATATGGAAGAAGTCAAACGGCCCAACAAGGACGGGTTGAAGTCAAAGATGGAAGCTGGGCATGACTCTGCTACACGCCATGGAGCCGAACAGATGCTGCATATTAATGATCTCTAATCCACGAGGCTACAAAGCTGAATGACTGGAGAGCAACACAATGTGTTAAGTTCGAAGGAGGGAAATAATAAAGAGTATTCCAAGGTCCTTGTACTTTAAAGAGCAGTTTAAGTAACAGCAGTAGATTGCAAAAGCTGGTAAAACATATAAGAGCTAGAAAGATGGTCCAGCAGTTGAGAGAGCTTAGTTCCCAGCACCCAGGTCAGGCAACCTGCAACCATCCATAGCTCCAGCTCCAGGGACCTGACACCCTCCTCTGGCTCTGTAGGTACTTTGCTCATGCACAGAAACATACACAGACACACAAATATACGTAATTAAATATATATTTTTTAAATCTTTAAGAAAGCATGCATAGCAAAAGTTCAATAACATTAGAGGGAATGAAACAACTACTTCAGCTAGGGGAGATATGGGTTTCAGCAGTAGTGAAGAAAGGTTTTTCCAGGATCTCTGAACCAATTAGAAGGAAGAACAAAAAAGATACAAATATTCTCACGACAATGATAAAGTACATCATTTTGTAAAACCTGCACAGCTGGTTAATTATCACATTAAAGACCTGAAACTTTTTTTCAAAGCATGAACCTGGCTCATAATAAAGCTATGACGAATGTTCCAGCTAGATACCTCAGGATAGACTGGGTTGAGCTTCTTTAGATCCACACTCCTGGTATTCTTTCCTTACAACAGAAGTGAGACGGCTACCTATACTGGGGACTAGATGGTGATATATTTAAAACAGACCTCAAAGATGGTCAACCTGGACCAATTCATCCTTAACACTCGTATCACCCTATACTTTGAAGTCATCTGATAGTCCCTCCAACAAAAATCCTTAGAGACGCTCCCCTACCTACACTGAAATCTGTCCAGATTATTCACAAATCTACTCAAACACCTTCACCAGAGCCCAACTTCTGTTACAGGTTTCTATCCTGACACTTATCCATGAACACCACCTTTAATGCTCACCTAAGTACTCACCATTTTCTAAAGGAGGCAGGGATTATTATTGCCTTTTGTTTTCAGTTATGTTTAAGCACTAGAATTAAAACTGGATGACTTAAGTCTGTCTACAGTGGAATATCTACAAACAAATCGAAATTAATCTTCATAAAAACTCCATGTTAATTCTGTGATGAGCTAAATTGTCAACCTGACATGATCACCTGGCAAAGTCTCAAAGAGGGATTGTCTTGATTAGGTTGACACGTGGGCATGTCTGTAGGAGTGGTCTTGATAACTATGGAGACAGAAGACCTGCCACTGTGGGCAGCACCTTTCCCTGGGTTTGGGTCCTGGGCTGTGCCAGTGTGTGAGAACAAGGTATGAAAGCATTAACTTCTTCCTCTTTGTTCTGGACTAGGGATGCACTGTGACCATCTGTCTCTGGACTAGGGATGCACTGTGACCATCTGTTTTTGGATTAGGGATGCACTGTGACCATCTGTCTCTGGATTAGGGATGCATGTGACCATCCGTCTCTGGATTAGGGATGCACTAGGACCATTGTCTCTGGACTAGGGATGCACTGTGACCATCTGTCTCTGGACTAGGGATACACTGTGACCATCTGTCTCTGGACTAGGGATGCACTGTGACCATCTGTCTCTGGACTAGGGATACAGTGTGACCATCTGTCTCTGGACTAGGGATACACTGTGACCATCTGTCTCTGAACTAGGGATGCACTGTGACCATCTGTCTCTGGACTAGGGATGCACTGTGACCATCTGTCTCTGGGCTAGGGTTGCACTGTGACCATCTGTCTCTGGGCTAGGGATGCACTGTGACCATCCATCTCTGGACTAGGGGTGCAGTGTGACCATCTGTCTCATGTTCCTGACACTGACTTCTCTGCAAAGATGAGCTGTAACTTTTCATTGTGAGCTAAAATAAACCCTTTCTCCCTGAAGTTGCTTTTATTAGGGAATTTTATCACAGGAACAGAAAAGAAATTAGGAGAGACTCCTATAATGTGCAAAATACTATTTTGGAAATGGAGAAAGGAGGTGAACTGTCAGAAAGAAAGGTCCATGCCTCTTAGAAGTTTCTATCCTAGCAGTTAGAGAGACCAGATAAGAGAAAGAGCCACCTTCCTATGACAGTAAATACTCTAAGGAGAGAGGTGACATAAATGACAGCAATTAAAGATGGCTATTTAAAGATGGGGGAGATGAGATGAAACAAAGTGACTTTGCCTCAAACTGTAAGTCACAACTCAAATGGCACTGCCCTTCATGATATTCTTTGTAGAAAAAACCCTATCAGCTAAGAGCACAGTGGAAATGATCATGATCTCCCCCAATAGTGCAATGTCTTTGTCTGCTCTAACACAACTTATGTGAGTTTTGTGTAAGTTTACATCCCAGGGGACTGCTATCTCCTCTACATCAGACATTACTCAGGTGTTACCTTTGACTTCTCCATAGAGTACCTGCTAATCAGTAAATATCTATGTCTTTTTTCCCTTGACACAATAATGATTTTCATTTTTAATATGGTAAAAACAAATTCTATTCATTTATAATAAACTACAGCTTCCTTCAAGAAAAATTTAAGTGCCTGGTATGGTGGTATGAGCCTGTGATCCCAGCACTTAGGACAGGAGGATCAGGAGTTTAAGGCCACCCACAGTTACATAGGGAGGTCAAGACTGGGGAGGTTACATGAGATCCTATGTGAGAGAGAGGTTGTGGGGTGGGGAATGGAGCATCTGACCAAATCTGCATCATAATCTTGTGGATATGACCAGAAAAAAAAGAGATGAAATCTGAGGAATGGAAATTAGTAAGTCTTAGGTAGATGAAGGGTAAGCAGAGATCTGGACCTGGAGACCAGCCCTGGCCGTGGCTACTGGTCATTTATGAGATTTACTTGGTGAGGTTTCCAAACTACACACTTTCCCCTGCAAAGGTGCTTGGAGGGCTGAGCGAGATCAAATGTTATCTCTCATCATGCTGAGAAGGAAAATATACTGAGAACCAATGGGTTAGAGTTACATGAAAGACAAAAGACTTGAGTTGCCTCCTACATGGACATCAAAACCAAATGTGAGGAAAAAAAAGAAAAATTGATCTTGATGAAAAAGAGAAAAAATGAAACCAAACTTACCCTGAACAAGCCAGAGAATGTCAGTCACCTAAACGATAGGAAAAAGGGAGCTGAACACAGAGGCCAAAGAGCAGCTGCAGGAGGGAGCACTGCGGGAGGGAGCACTGAAGGAGGGAGCACTACAGGAGGAGGAGACACCGGAGACAAAACAGACCCCACGTGGGGTCCCATAGGATGACACTGAAGCAGCATGCACCAAAGGACATCTGCGGACCATTACGTGGATGGAGGCTCAGAACCCTGAGACCAGTGGTGACCCAAGT
Organism: Nannospalax galili; assembly: GCF_000622305.1. NCBI lineage: Eukaryota > Metazoa > Chordata > Mammalia > Rodentia > Spalacidae > Nannospalax > Nannospalax galili. Next base: position 2,082,460 of record NW_008339927.1, read on the forward strand.
GCGGATGGCAAAGGATGACCACATAGGAAGTAACAGGAGAGGGTACAGTGGGCCAGGGAAGAGAAGCCACAACCCCCACAGAGAACGTACAGAAAACCTGGGCAGCCATGGCCAAAGACTTAAGCACAGAGAACAACCCAGAGTAGTTACTGAATTCTAGAGCTGGAGGGTACCGTGTGCAAAGATGACATCTAAGAAAATAGCCACCAGGACTGAGCTGCCTGCAAGTGGTTCTGGCCGCTCTTTCTCATATACATAGCTGTGCTTTTTAATTATTATTCTATTAAAGTGACCTTATCATTAAAAAGGATGAAGGTTCTTTTCTTATAGCTAGCACTTGTTTAAAATTTACCTATATAATCCAATTTGTGACAATCTAATAATTAAATGTCCTTCAAAATGAAAGATGAAAAAAATACAATGCAGCTTCTGTGTCACTGAAGAAATATCAAACTTCACATGCCAACTGATGACTTCACTGGAGAAAATTCACAACCTCTCCCCAAGGGAAAGTACAACTGAACACAGGAAACAAATTAAATACCAGGCATAAACATATAAAACCAACATGATGAAAATCAACTATGGGACCAATCATTTTTATGCAAGATAATTTGTTTACATGAATTTAACTTCGAGCAATTAGAAGCACATCTTTGGGGCACTTTTATAATCAGGTTATCAAGGGAAGGTAAAAGTGGGCTTGCCACGTGGGGCCACCTCTGAGAAGCAAAAGCTGTTCAGTCTTCCTAGGTGATGTTAGATGCAGCTTCTCACACACTGAGTCTTTAGAAATCCCCCAGAAGGGCCCATCTCCTTCATTAGCTTATCTAATCTTCCTGCACCCCAGTCCCTGCCCTTCCCATCTCATGTCACCTCTTCCAGAAGGCGGAAACGCCTGGGACTCCTCCCAGGCTTCCACTCTTGCACACGCACTTCCTGTTGGGAGTGCCTACCCTACTGTCCACCTGGATAATGACCAATACCTTCGTATGACTGATCTCACATTCCACCTCCTTCAACAGTCAGTCTTGGATATGGACAATTACCTGTCACATGTAAAACACAAAGCTGTGGGCTGTGGCTCTGCGAAGAATGGCCGTCTAGCACGTACGTGTAAGGACCCAAGTTTGATACCCAACACTGAAAAACAAACACAAAAGCAAAACACCTCTTTACAGAAAGATGGAAGGAGCTGGAGAAGACGATGTTAAGAAAAATACAAAACTAGACTCAGAAAGACAAATATTACATGTTTTCTTTGATATGTGAAATCTAGATTTAAAAAAAAGGGGGGCATGAGACCAGACTGGAGGCTACAGGAAGACCAACAGGGAGCGGAGGATGGGACATGAAAAGGCAATGGAGGGGGACAGTGTCAGGTACCTGATACATGTGTGAAAATGTCATAAGAGAACCCAATGCCATTTGAGCAAGTAAAAAACATACAATTGAACCAGTTAGCTACTTTCAAGTAAGCAAATGCTCTAAAGACAGTCAAGGGAAAGGAGAAGAAAGTTAAGGGAAGATTGTTTTAAATGAACCAGTGGCAGGAAATTTTCCTCCTTACATATTATAGAGAAGTTAAATGAGGTCAAAAGAGTTTATCTCACTTTGCTGAGCAGGACAATGTGCCACTTGGATTAAGTACATGTCAAATTAATTTTCATTTATTTGGTTCTAATAATCGAAAGCAGTTTGTAAGAACTAGTGCTACAGTGAAGCCTGAACTTGAACTGGATTTCCAAAACGGTGCACTGGTTTGGGTCACCCTCGTGAAATATAATTCTTTTATGAGGTCAATGGACACCAACTTTTCATACAACTGCAGAGAGAGTCTCTTCACTGGTACCCTATAATGGAGTCTTCTAGGTCTTTAGTTTTTATTACTGAATTAAAGTCTGCATTATTTTAAAGATCCAAGAATTGTCCCTAAATAGAAGTTCTGAAGTGTTTTCTAACACATCAGACAAGACATATTTCTACAGATGAAAAAATAAACAGTACACATTTCCCTAATCTCAGGGAAAAGCATCATTAAATCTCAAGCACTATATATAGCTTTCTTCAGCAAACTGTCAAGGATCAGAAGCGTCTGCAGATGAACGGAGAAGGTGCCGGATCCAAATGCTGTAGTCAACCAGCTAGAGCACATCAGAAGAGAGGGGACAGGGACAGAAACAGCTTCACAGAAGGTGCCTGAATTCTCAACTCACTCTAACAGTGCTTCTGTGAGCAAGAACATTTGGAGAAAAGATGCAAAACTGAGACAAGCCAAGAGAAGGCTTTCACTAAAGGATCAAAAGAGAAACTGCGGCCCACTCTGTAGGTCTAACGTAATGTTTTTCCATTCCCAAATGACACATTTAAACTTCAATCATCGTTCACCTACCCCTCCTCCCAAGGTCATTAAGTATGCTAATCATGCCCAGATTTGTAGACTTTTATACTCTGATGAGAGACCCACAGACGCCTAGCCAGCACATACACTTCCCCTCTCCTTCCTGACCATCACACACACGGACACTGTGCTGGGAAATGCCTTTTCCAGTGTGCTGATACTTTGCCAAAGTTGCTTCACACAAGTGTATTTTCAGGGATGGAGGAAGCCATTCTGTCTGCTAATTCCATGCTGTGTGCATTACTCCAGAAGGGGCTAAGGCAGTTCTATCAGCAATGACGTGAGGGGAGTGGCTGGTACTGTTGCAGGAGGAGAGATGCCTGCCTGCCTGCCTTCCTCCAGAGGGCCAGGTTTCAGAGGAAGCTGTATTGGAGATGCATCTGGAAGGTAAACTGGGATGCAATGCTTTGAGTAGTAGCAACCACAGGAAGGAAATGACCAAGGCTGAAAAGGGAGGCATGTTCAGGATGCAGGAACTAGGGGACAAAAACAAGGGCAGACAAGCTGTAGTCCTAATGGCAAAGACCCAGGGTGGGAAGGAAAGGGATTTGATTTCATTTGGCACTAAAAGAAATACATAAAGAAGCTGAGGGGTCACAGGAGTAGTGCTAACATGGACTACTGAGTATACTTTTGCACACAGGCCAGTGCTGACCAGCTTTGGTCAGAGGCTTCCATCTGCAGTGGGTAGAGGTAACTGCAGACACTCCACACTGATCTCAAAATGCTGAGAGCAAGTGACTGCTGGGGGCTCGGCCCTGAGTGGGACACCTCTGTCATCCCTCCAGGGCTCAGGGAATACAGAAGTAGGAAAAAGGGCTACAAGAATGTCCAGGTCTACAAGGTGGAGGTGACCACCCTCTCCTGCGGAGTGGAGTGCAGGGCGCACCCTCTCCCTTACTGGGTGGAGTGTAGGCAGCGCTGTCTTCCAGGCTGATGAGGGCCTTGCACTCCTAGACTCTCAGCTGCAATGACCAGCACAAGCCTGACAGGGGATTAGGCCAATCAAGTTCCACCTGGAGGGGGTTGGAGCTCACAGAGCCTGGCCCCTCCCTCCCTGAGGACTTACAGGAAGTTAAAGGTTGCTAAGGAGAGGGGCTCACAAGACCCTCCTCTAAGGATCTATAGAAGGCTAATGGTTGCTGGGAGAAATGTTTCTTTTGTGGTGCAGCCTGGTCAGCTGCCCATGCTTTTGTAAATAACCTCTCACCCACGCTCCTATAGATAACTCTAAACTCATTGATAAACAAAGAAAAGTCATGAAAGTAGAGCAGGCACACTGGGAAGAAAGGTATCAACAGGAGTGGAAAGGGGGCAGGAGAGAGTAGTGGGCGAGAAGACGGTCAAAGCACATCATGTACATGGATGAAAATCCCATAATGGAACTATTACTAAGTATATAACATATGCAAATAAAACCATTACTTGTATATTAAAAACTATTACTTACATATTAAAAGAAAGGCACGGGCATTTTATATTTATTTATTATTACTCAAAAGACCATGATTTGATACGATTTTGTTTAATGTGATAAGAAAAGCAAATTAAGAAGTACACAGAAGTCAGGTGCGTGGTGGTGCATGCATTTAGTCCCAGCACTCCAGAGGCGGAGGTGGGCAGATCTCTGTGAGACGGAGGCCAGCCTGGTCTACACAGCAAGTTTCAGGTCAGCTGACTACCGGGAGACCTGTCTCAAAAAAAGATTTAAAAACATAATGAAGTACACAGAAGTGTAACTTTTAATATACTAATTAATTTGGTTAACCCAAATGAATAACATATCTTAAAGACTCTATATATCAGTTACCTAATTTTTATTATTGACTTTCTAATACTCAATTTTTAATTGAATATTTACATTTTAGCTCACAGCTTTTATTAAAAATGCACTGCTGTGAAACAAGGATATGGAAGGCTCTGGGTTCAAGCCCCAGGGTCATAAAGAAGAGAAAAGACCTGCAATTAAAATTTCATCTTTGTAATAAAAAATTCCATTTTCTTTAATATGTGGTTAGTCAAAATAACGAATTCTGAAGAAGACGATTCTGACCATACCACTTGCGATTTTAAGCTGCCGAATGAGTCATATGTCACCTTTCTATGACAGCAGCTGTGTAAATCTGCCAGTAATTACGAACTTCAGTCAAACTACTTTGGGTATTTTTATCCCTAACAGTAGTCCTTCTCAAAACGTACCGTAGAATATTCGAGTTGGTACAACCTAAAAAGTTTGGCCTAACGCTGAGCCCCGGAACATGCTGATTACAAACACATGTTCACTAACTTAGTGACAGGATAAACTAATCCTCGCTTTCATTTTTAATTTTTATATTAAAATACAGTGGAAGTGCAGGTAAAAAGGAACAGTTGCCAATCTGAGCCCAATGTGAAATACAGAAGAAAGCATAACATTGAACTGATCAGAAAAAAAACGCACTGAAGTGTGACGTAAAGGAATAAAGCATGAAAAATGCTCACGCATCCTATACTGAAATGTTTGAAAATGAAAACTACATTTAGGCTATGTCCTAATGCAGCAGTCTGGAAATGCAAAAGTACAAGTGTCCAGCTGACCTAGAGGTTAAGATTAATAAGGAGGGGGCTGGAGAGAGGGCTCAGCCATTAAGAACACTGGTTGTTCTCACAGAAGACCCAGGTTTGAATCCCAGCACCCATGTGGCAGCTAACAACTGTCCATAACTCCAGTCCCAGGGGATCCAACAGCCTCTTCTGACCTCTGCGGGCACTGCACAGCATGTGTGCACTTACCTACATGCAGGCAATAAATGCATACTATACATAAAAAAATTTTAAGTTTTTAAAAAATTAATAAGGAAAAGACATCTGTGAGAGACAGAGCCAGGACACAGCTAGGGCTGCTTGCCTTGAAAGCCACTCCTGAGTCAATGCTGAATAAAGGTGGGTTCCAATGATGGTCAGTACTGGACCCTAATTCAAATAGGTATCTCCTTTTCTTTGTGAGAATACTTACCTGAAACAGCAGCACAACCCATGGGCCTCTGTCTCCCAATCTTAATGCAAAACAAATCAATGCCAACTGTTGTCTAACAACCTCTAAGTCCTTGTTCCGGGGAATCTGGGCCCTTACTCCAGAAGTTACAATGAGAAGTCTTTTAATCTCCTTCTGAAAAGAAATTTACTGGATTGTATCTGAGTTCAAGTTCAAGGGTATTAAAATGTACGAAGGAGACTGAAATAGGTGCTAGGTTATAGATTTTAACTTCTTAACTAGAAAATTGACTCAAAATAGATTTTCTAATTTACAATGAATCAAAAGAGAAAACCCTAGACCATAGCAAAAGTGGCACAAGTGTATCAAAAACCAAATGAATAAACATTTGAGGAGATTTATTATTAGAAATTGCAATAAATTTTGAAAAGATGAATTGATTTTAGTTAAAAGGTATAACTGACAATTTATTGGGCGGGAAGATGCATTATTTTCCAATTGTTATCCATCTACAGTAAAACTGATTTGTGTCCTATTGTGCTTTATGGAAAAGGAGAGTACAACTTTCAGTGATTTAGATTAAATGTATTAATCATACCCAAGCACTGTGAACTATATATCTACTATTAAAGAAGATTTTTGACATTTAATTCTGTAGCACTATTTTGGCTCTGTACCACTCTTCCTAAATCCAATTCCTGCCACAGCTGGCAGATTTCTCCCTTTTAATTTTATGAGGCTGAAAGTAGCATTTCGCTACCCATGCGGTAAATAATGCAGGATTGGAAATATTTAGTGTTTTGTTTCCCTTTCAAGAGTGCTAATCCATCAAATCCAAAAATGTTCTCGAAAATTTTTCTATATTTTTGGCAATCTCTAATATATGGTATCATAAAAACTATAAAATTAAATAAAATGCATTACACGGCAGAAGAGATGTGCTTTCCAACAAAACCTAAGAGAGCAGGTAAAACACGCTTGGAATCAGAACATGGCACCTTTATTGGAAAGGGAAACAAAAGTTTAAAAATGGGCACTAAAACATGATGTTTGATAGGAATCTTTATTTTATTCCCTTGTTTAATAAGTCTTATAAGGACGCAGATATCTTCTAAGCAGGTTAACCACTTACTATCCATGAGCCATGTAACACTGCCAAAGTGCTAAGCTATGTAGGAGAATGATTAGTGAACATTGAGATGCTCTAGGTAAGTGACTAAATGATCTACACACGTGGAAATAAATCTTAAACCAAACAGATCTCAGGTAACGTGCATCTCACCCAGAAAAAAATTAATTCATTACTTTTAAGTGAAACAGAGGTATAAATTACATTTGTCACCTAAAAAAGTTAATATTTACAGCTATACTTTAGAATACTTAGAAAAAGAATTTTCTATATTTAGCATGTAAGCTTAAAAATAATAACCTACAATTTGAAAAGTATATTATTAAATAAAAAATTCAGAAAAACTGACTTTAAGCAAAATCAAATTCCAATTTCCAAATCCGAATTTTATACAAAATGTTAATTTTGGTTATTAATGAATCAAGTTATTACAATAATCACCCTGTAACTCCAAGTGGTACTTTGAGATATATCAAAGTAATAAAGTAACCTGTCAAATAGGTAATTATCTGCATTTAATCTATATATAAAACAAATGGCCCAGAAATGAGTCAGGTCTGTAACTCACTCAAGACACTGTGTACCGTATTAGCATGGTTACTATGTCTTAATTTCTTCATACATATTCATGTCTTCATTCATTTTTAATGAAATTCATAATTAAAATTATTGTGAAAACAAGTTTATGCTTTCATAGTGACCAAATAAAATCAATGATTACCTACAAGAAATTAGATAATTTAAAGAGAAAGTGTGCATGTGGGTGCGTGTGTGAAAGCTACCCTACCTTTCTCACAGGTAAATAGTCTGCTTGACCTTTCTTGTCCTCGACAGTGTCACACTGTGGAGCAGGGATGCACAAGGGGAGAAACCAGGAGAGAAGACTCACTCATGGTAGCTTGACAGCTGGGCCTTGAAGAAGCACGCCAGTGGGAAGTAAACAAAACTATCACTAACAAAGCTATGATCAAAGAAGGCCAGGTGTGGTAGTGTACGCCTTTGATCCCAGCACTTGGGAGGCAGAGGCAGATGGAGGCCAGCCTGGTCTACATAGTGAGAACCAGGCCAGCCGGGGCTACAGGGAGACCTGTCCTAACACACACACACACACACACACACACACACACACACACACACACACACGCATGCAAAACATTTTGTTGAGGAAACACAGAGGCAAAGATAACCCTGATCCCGCTGCCTCACCTTACAAGTGCTGGGATTACAGGCACACCTGCAGTCAGCCTGCACTAAAGCTTTGAGATGCTATATAGGAAGTCAGGTTACAAGAAGGAGAAAAGGTCTGACACTCTATCAGTATATATGAGGAAGATCAATGCCAAGCTGTGGCTTAAACCAACTTATTTCCATGAAATTTGCAACTGTTTCAAAGGATAACTTAGGCAATTCCACAATAAAAATGCCGAAATCCATCCTCAGAATGAGAACCCAATTATGTCCTGATCATTTAACTCTGACTAGTTGACAAGACATTTAAGTTTCAAGTCTCACACTGTCTCTATAGTTAACATTCATAACAATCTAAACCACCATAACTCCAGCTGGAAGTACAGGGCAAGGGAAATTTCTGGAAATGCAACTCTGTAAAGGATATAAGTTAAAAAAAAAACCCTACTCTTAATTCTTCTAGGGTAGCCAATTCTTAAAATTTGTGCAGCTATAAAACTGGGACAAAATAATATTAATTTAAGTTTGGATTTTATCAAGGTACAGTTCAGTCAATGTGAACTATGATTATTTTCACCAACCTCTTAGAACAAAAAATCTAAGAGGCAACAAAACAATTTACTTTATAATGAACTTGAGAAAGATTTAAATGTTAGTGATCTAGAAGGTTAAATCAAGGGTGGTCAAAGTACAGGAGAGAAAACAGATGAGGTAGAAGTGGAGGCTGACAGGAAAGGGATTAAAGAGTGTTTACACGATGAAAAGTAGCACACTAGCTGGAGAGATGGCTCAGCAGTTAAAAGCACTGACTGCTCCTGAAGAAGACCTGAGTTTGAATCCCAGCACCCACATGGCAGCTAACAACTGTCTGTAACTACAGTTGCAGGGGATCCAAACCCCTCTCTGGCCTCCATGGTCACTGCAGGACATAACATGGGTATACTTACATACATGCAGGCATAACACTCCTATATATAAATAAATAAACAAAAAGCCTTTAAAAAAAAAAAGCAATAAGAAATTAGCACACTCAAAAATAAAACACATAATTTAATAAATTTGATCAAACACAATGACTTGTCTAATATAGATTAAATTAACCCAGTTAAGATTACCTTATTAATTAAATTTAACTATTAGTTAATTCTAGTTAGTCTTTAGTTCCATTCAAATGTTTATAAATAAAATCAACTCAAAATATATGTATAGCTTTGCAGAGACTCTTACGACAGCTTGACAGTTATGTCTTTGTGGGGAGGCCCACGAGGTCAGAGATTAAGTCCTGACACTTTCAACAACTAGCTACGCTATGATCGTAAACAAGTCAGGTAAGCCCTTTTGTGTGTGAGAGATATAGGTCTGTGTACACCCACAGACACACCTGTGGAGGTCATCAGGAACCCTGCTCTCATACACTGCCCCATTCCCTTGAGACAGGGTCTCTCACCAAACTGGTAGCTGGCACATCCCCATTCTCTCTCCTCTGCAGGGTGTCTGGCTAGCAAGTGACATTGATCTTCCTATCTCAACTCTATCCAGTGCAGGGATTAGTTAGTACTTGTCCACATCCAGGTGACAGTGGTGCTGGGGATCTGAACTCAGGTCCTCCTGCCTGCATGACAAGTCCTCTTACCCACTGAGCCATCACCCCCGTACCCAGGTAAGCCACTGTCCCTCAGTTTCCTGGTCTCAAATGGAGAGTCTATTAATATATTGATCTCCTTAGGCTCTCAGTGAACATTAAGTGAATTAACACTCAGAGATAAAAGTACTATCTGGCAATGATAACTATAAATAATGCTAGAGACTATTATAATAATAAAATATTTTACTGTTATTTTATATGTATGAGTATTTCCTCTGAATGTATGTAGGTGCAATGCCCACAGGAGCCCGAAGAGGGCATTGGATTCCCTGGAACTGGAGTTACAGAGGGTTGTTAGCTGCCATGTGGGTGAGGAGGCCCAAACCCTGGTCCTCTGCAAGAGCAGCCAGTGCAATAAACCATTGAGCCATCTCTCTAGCCCCGAATAAAATACTTTTGTGTCCTTTCATATTAAAAGTTAATATAAAAATCATTTAATAATGGGAAACATGCCACTAATTGAATGAGAATCTAAGTCTGACTTGTGATCTCAGACATTCTGAGGTTTGAGATGCAAGCTATAGAGTGGAGACACTGTACTGCACACCAGTGTGGGAGGGGTGGCATCTAGAGGAGCCCTATACTAGACACTTTTCCTATGCGACTTTCAAACCCTATGTGTTTTAGTTTGTAAAATACTCAAAATTAAAATTTTAAAAACACCAGGTAAGACTTCCCAGTAAATACAACACAGGAACCACACTATTAATATTGGTTCAGTTTCTTCCCGAAGCTACAGTAAAATGCCAATCAAAGGATAAAAAGGTTTAACTGCACAAGGGCGGAGAACAGAAATTAGTATCAAAGATGGAAGAAATTAAAAGGTTACAGGGTGGGCTGCTGAGCTTTCTGTGCAATGGCAGAGAAAACAGCAGTCAAAAGAAAGCCCAGACTCCAGAAAACTGGGAAATAGAGGAGGGTGCTGCAGAACAGGGCGCAGTCTGACCCTCAATCCAGTCATGGTAGTACTCCAACCTACAGCTCAGCAAAAGCTCAAATCTTAGCACATGACGATTACAAAGGAGCTGTTCGTATAGACCACCCGATAGAGCATTATTAGAGACATGGAGATTGAGTGGAAGTGTGAACTTTAAGTGCTCACTTCTGAGAGTAGACTCAATGGCACCCTTTCGCCTCCTGCCCTAAGGGAAAATTACAGGTAGCAACAGTGAAGGAGCTCCTAATCCCAGGCCAGTAAGCCCTGCTCTGCATACACAGACATCCAATCAGCTTGTGAGCACACATTCAAATGGAATCCTCTACGCTATCTTTTTATGGAACATGCTCACAAAAGGACAAATTATAAACCACGAAGAAGTCAGATACCAGTATTGGTTGCGAAGGATGTTATAACTTATAGTCACACCACAATCCAACTAGACATAGAAAACTCCCTGAAAAACACTAGACATGCAGTTAATCCCTGTCAACACTGAAAAAATAGTAAGCATACAGTCTGTGCTGGGAAGTGGACTACCAACATTGGGTGTTACATGTAACTAAGGATGTAATAATAAAGTATGCACATGATTAACAGTATAAGACCATATGTTACCCATTCAGGTAAGAGTGGTCTCAGAAGAGTGAGGCTTATGGGAAGGCTTTGAAGACAGAGCACAAATTTGATTGCTCTTTGAAGTATGTGCCTCCAACAGAAGGACATAACTGGTATTGCTGGAAAGGACTGAATTGTCAAGACCGCAGGTGAGCAGTGAAAACAATGGGTTTTATTTTAAAGGCAATGAAAATTATTTTTGACTAGGGAGTCATATGGGTATTGTATGCTTTACAAATGTTTACATGGAGTTATGTGGTAAGGGTTAAAAGCAGGAAACTCAAGAGAGATCAGGGAAACTACCATATCACCAAATGTAAGAATCTGAGAAAACGTTCAGACCGATGAGTAAGAGAGAGACTGTACCAGGTCACAGGAGGGTAACATGTAGAAACACAAATTTGAGGAACTTAAAAGAAAAAAGTTAAATACTGTTTTAAAAGATCAATGCTTCCCTTAATAAGTATCAGAATGCATTCTGCCTCTCTTCCTTTCCAAATTAATTTATGCTAATCCACCTTAAGTACTTGAGGTCAAAACATGTCCAACTGCCTGTATCCCTAAACTACCCTAAGCTTTCATTATGTGTGATTACAACTGGATCAGGAAATGGGTGGTTAAAAACACAAACCAGGTATCAAGGTGCTCAGTCAGATGTAATATACATTTATTTATTCATATGATGAACAATATGAAACTTTAAAATGCCTTCATTGGATCAACAATGAGGAGAACTGCAGGCTTGTCTTTCTACCCACCCTGGGGGCCGATGCAGGACAGCCTGGGGTAGGGAGTGGTTCATGACTAGCATACGTAATTTAAGGAGACCCTGTCTCAAAATAAAAAACTCACAGACAACTGGGGACGTAACTCAGTGACAGAGTGCTTGTGTGGAATGCAGGGAGCCCTGGATTCAATCCCCAGTACTAAAAGAAAAAAATATTAAAACAGCCTATCAAAAATATAATGGAAATGAAATTAAATGAGATATTAATAACTAGTTCAAAGATACATTTTTAGATTAAATATTTCAAGGTCTAGACTAACATGAAAGCCTTAAAAATCAAGGACATACTTTTAAATGTTACTACAATATACTGTAACCCACAGATAAACATCCCACAAGTTCAGAATTATATTAATCTGAAACACTTTCATAGTAAACAGTCTTCAACCAATGACCTCATCCATATGTGACTGACAGGCAACAGATACCTGATTAGCATACACCAACTATGTGGTGCAAAGAAACCCTTCCATTTAAAGAATTTCTTCATAAATCCTCAGTTGTGCAAATCGACCTTCAGCTGGAGGATGAACAGGTGATTGCATGGTAAGTACTACTTGGAAGTCGTCAACCCATCACGGACTTTGAACTTTCCTGATATTTCATATCTGACATATCTAATGGAAAATTAGAAGATGGAGTTTTTAACAACATAAAAAAGCAGAAAACCAGAGCTGAACAAGCTTCCAAAAAGGTAAAATGTTTGCAGCATTTCTATTTCCCTAATTTGAATGGAAAAGAGAAAATAATGGAGGCTCTGAAGCTATCGCTACTACTTTAGAAGGCAATTAGGAAGATTTCCATCCACGGCATCAAATGGCTGCCACTCAGCAGAGATCAATTTCTTTAATGGGGAAGGTGATAGGTTTGAGACAAGGTCTCGCCAAATAACCCTGGCTAGCCTCGAACTCATTTTGCAGACCAGGCTGGCTTCAAGCTTTCATTGATCCTCCAGCCTCTGCTTCTACAATGCTAGGACTGTAGGTATGTGCCACCACGTCCAGGCTGAATTTCTTTAAAAAAGAATCTCTGGAACATATTTCAAAGGTTGCTTAGGATATAAAATAAAAATTTTTAAATGACTGTAACCTAATTTTTTCCCCCTAAATCCCAGACACAGCCAGACATGGTAGAGTATGTCTTTAATCACTGCACCCTGAATGCCCATCAACACCTGGAGGCCAGGCTGGGGCTCCACTGTGAGTTCCAGGCCTGCTTGGGATACAAAGCAAGGACCTGTATCAAAAAAAAAAAAAAAAAAAAAAAAAAAAAAAAAAAAAAAACTTACAGCCTGCCCAATAAATATCTCATATTTTCAAATCCAATGTTTATAAAGATTCATCAGGAAGTTCAGAGAGAGTAGGGCATACTGATGCAGCCCTGTAATGCAGCACTTGGTGGGTGGGGGTCATTTTGGGGTATACAGCAAGTTCAGAGCCAGCCTAGGCTACATGAGACTCTGTTTCAAAAACAAGCAAAATCCATCGATATCAAAAATTAATCTGAAGCCATTTCTCTATTAATATGACCTAAGCATTTGTATGCTAATACAAAACTTTTTTAAATGCAGAAGACATGGCGTTTGAGTATCCAAGGGGCAGAAATGTAAGCTGAAGGCATTTGTTTATTTGGGGATTTTTGTTGTTGTTTTCTGAGACAGTCTCACTATGTAGTACTGGCTGGCCTGAAACCCACTATGCAAACCAGGCTGATCTCAAACTCATAGAGCTCCATCTGCCTCTGTCTCCTGAATACTGGGATTAAAGGCATGTGCCACCATCATGCCACCCCTAAACTGGAGTTCTTACATATTAACTTTTGGTACAGTCATGATGATTACATACAGAGATGATGTCCAATCCATCATGTAAATATCTGTCACCTACAAGGTTTCCTGATCTTAACCCATCCAGTTAGAGGAACAGGTGTTAGGAATGCACACCTTCTCTCCCCCACACTGGTGGCTAGTAGAAGAGCCGTCTGAAGAAAACCACTAGATGGACCAGGGGTGAAAATCCTTCTAGCCTATAAATTTTATTCAGTAACCTTCATTTCCCGTAATTATCCTATTGCCTTATTTATTGTTTCTCATGACTATTGCTATTTGCTTGCTAAAATGCAAGCTGCAGGAGACCATGTTGGTCTTGTTCACCACCATAGTATGCAAAGCCATATTAAACACTGCTGAAACTAGTGAAGGAAGCATTGACCAATCTTTGTCAAATGAATGGATGTGACCTAGACATAGGATACCATGTTCAGCAAAGAGGCTTCAGTTCAGCCTGAAGATCTCACCTAATGAAGGAATAGGTCAGAACCTAGACTCTTGGTATAACTTTAGCTTAAGATTCCTAATGCACTTTCTAGAAAACTGTCAGTGTGGCCAGAGATCATGTGGGTTCACAATTCTCCTGTGGATTACAGAGGTCATGAGGCACTAACTCCTACCCACATTTTCAACCAAACTGTTTCTGCTACATACACCACAAACGAGTAGATCTTAAACTTCAGTACTACTGGATTCAGTTTCCTGAATACTCCATGCTGTTTCAAACCCAAGCCTTGACCACGCCTTTCTGCCTGCCAATTCCTGCCCTGAATGACCTGATGTGATCTAATTCATTCAAGGACCATCTAAAACATCCAGTTCCTATAAAGGGGTCTTCACAGAATTGTACCAAGTGACTTTAGAAAGGAGACGAAACCTAAAATAGAAAGCATTTTTTATCGTAGTTGAACTAATGTAGCAATACGACAGCTTATACAGGGGAGGATGAGTTCCCAAAGAGGGAAGGAAGAACAAGCTAAAATGGAGAACAAGAAAAAGGACCAGAAGGCTCTAGAACTGGACAGTATTAAAAATCAGCAAGAAGGTCTCTATACTACCTGAGCAATGTACAAAGAGAATGGAAATGTAGAACTGGGTCCCAGTGATCGACCCAATGGTAGATGGGACACATTTTAATCACAGTCGTTATTATGGCACACACCTTGATTCTGGCTGCCATTCAAGATAGCGAAGACAGCTGTAGGTATCTCAAAATAACTCACACATATATTTCCTAAACAGAAATAAAGACTACTTTAGGAAGAGAATTTATTTGTATTTATTAGCAACAAGACAGCATTATGAAGAAACTTCCACATTGCATTTATTTTGGCTTACCAGAAGAAAAACAAGCAGTTTAAGATGTAAACATCATCCTGCAGTATAGGGATGCTAAACGTATTAAATTAATATATATAAACAGTACAAAGAAAAGGATCTGGCACATCATTATATGTGTTTCACGTGGCACATTTCCACATTTCTGAAAGATCACAAACCCAAAAGCCAACATGTAAGGCCAAGCCTGTATTTAAGTCATCATCAGAAACAGAAGCACAAATATTTTAAATGATGGAAAAATATATGTGGCCAATTTTTGTAACATTAAAATATCAAGACTGATTATCTGTACATGTAGCTTTTTTCCAGATGTTTTTAAGAATAGGGAGAACATAAGCATTCAATTGCAATTAAGTGAATAAATGAATAGGCTACAATATCCACATCATTTAAATTTATATATATGTTCCACATTTAATAAAATATAATGCAAGAATATCAATATCAATATTGATCTTATTCAGGAAACAGTATGAAAAGTTATCAGATTTACATTTTCAAATATCATTTATGAATTTTTACAATATGAAATAGTGACACTAAAATAGAAACTTAAAAGCAAACAAGAGACACTATTAAAATTTTTATAAGAAATATTATTTCATTAGTTTGTACTTTTCTATAACACAAAACCAACTTTACTTCAAGAATTCTAGGCCTAAGAATATCTTTAAATCTGGATCTCAAGCTGATATTGAGACAAGATGAAAATGAAATTAACATATATAGAGTCTAACTTTCTAAATGTACATTCTTCTTGTAGTCTCCCAAGTCTCCGAAAGTGCTCTAGGAATGAAAACTTCCATGCAGAAGGGCAATAATGAAAGATTTTGCTGCTGAACTCCACTATGACAGCTTGGATAATAGCCAGCACAGAGTCAGGTTATAGTTGCAGACACGGGCTATGCATTAATTTATG
Organism: Nannospalax galili; assembly: GCF_000622305.1. NCBI lineage: Eukaryota > Metazoa > Chordata > Mammalia > Rodentia > Spalacidae > Nannospalax > Nannospalax galili. The sequence goes on from NW_008339927.1 coordinate 2,098,227, forward strand.
TCATTTTACAACTATTTTCCATCATAAACCCTGCTCTTTTTGACTAATCTAAGAGAATAGATTGTTCAGTTGTTATTCTAACCAATTCCATCTTAGATGGACCTTCTCTTATAAAAGACTATAACTGAGACTATTCCTACCTAGAATCCTAAGAAACAAACAGAAATCAAGCAGGATGTACAAAGTCATTTCTACAATAAAGCTGTCATGTCAACATGCCACTTGTGTAAACCAGGCTTCCTATGATTTCCTAAAAGAAAACAGCTACAATAGGTATGGTCTCCCATTGAATGAAATGACTCCATATTCTGGATAGATAACACTTATTTTGTCCTGGCTACGTATGGTATTGGGAATGTAATCAGCATGCTTACAAATATGGCATGACAGATCATGATAAGGGTTAATGATGATATTTTTCTGTATCTTTAAACTTGATGAAGTCGTGTGTGAGAAATCAATGGAATCAGACTCATTTTCTTTGGTAGAATAAACACAAATACCCCAGCACCATAGCATTCTCATTGCAATCATGCAAAGACTGGACTTGAAGCAACTGCAACAGTCTAACTTAGAATTTCTTATGTAAGACTTAATACTGGTTTTCAAATACTATATTGAGGGTGCCCTTCCCCCTCAAACTTTCAACAGACAACACGATTCAAATAACTTCAGTGGATAGATGTAATACATGTTGATAAAACAAACGCACAAAAAACCCAGAACCTAAAAATCTCTCACCTTTAGAAAATACTAATTCGGATACTGAGGAGCAGAACAACCGGGCTAAGTAGAATGTTGCTGCGTGTTGGTGAGGACCTGGAATAACATGTCAGTAAAGAGCTGGAATACATATCAGTGAGGACTTGGAATGTGCCTGTCAGAGAGGACCTGGAATGACATGTCAGTGAGGACCTGGAATGTGTGTGTCAGTGAGGACCTTGAATGACATGCCAGTAAGGCTACTAAATTCACCATGTAAGTACCATTTCCCAGACTGAGCCTAGCATCATTCCTGTGTTATCATTATTCTAAATTGTAGTTAATGATCACTGGTAATGTCCTGAGTGATGGGGTGACAGCCCTAGAATATTCCATTGAATTAACAATTCTAAAAAGAGCTGTCCCCAATAACTTGTGTTTCATTCTAACAGAAAGACAGAGGAAATGATTCTCTGTTTTGCTTTTTTGAGACAGGATTTTATGTAGTACAGGCCATGTAGTTAAGGGTGATCTTGAACACCTGATCTCCTGCCTCCACCTCTCAAATGTTGGTATTACAAGTGTACTCCACTACGCCCAGATCAGCAATTCATATAAATATTAAATTCTCAGGACATGTAACCCATATACACATGGGCATAATTATTCTCTAAAGACATAAATCTGAACTCCAACTTCATAAATAGTCTATGTATTTCTACAAATGAACAGCTTAATGATTTGGGAGATGAAGAAAGGGGCTTTAAGTTTACAATTAAATTCTGAGATTTAGTACAGTACCTGTCAACCTAAAATTCATTAAGACAATTCTTCACAGACTATTAAAGACAGAGGCCAACTTAAACATACATAAGATACAAAACAAACTTAAAGGTCTATAAATTAAGTCATTCTATTGATATAAAATTATATATAAAACATGAATAGAAACATTTAAGGTCAAATTTAGCACTCTGACTCATGATACAAATATAAATTGGGTTACCAGCTATTGTGTTTTTAATGCATTCACTAATAGTTTTTACCACAGTATACACTATGTGCCTGAGCCAATTATGGCTACTTCACTTCATTTAAGCCTGACAATACTTCTATAAAGTAAATATAGTCTATTTTAACAAAAGAGGAAAGTGTGGTTCAAATTTTAAGTTTAAGTAAAACTAGTAACCAGAGTGGACTCATAAAGACCTAACTTCAAGATCTGTAATTATTCTATAACACCACTGTGCCTTCTACAAAGTAAGTAAAGTTAACTCTTGCTCCTCCTTACAGATTCCAAATTTGAAAATTTGTCTACTGGCTAGTTTGCAACTTCAAAACCAATATTCAGGGATTTTGCAGATATTCACAGACGTGTGCACAGCACACAATTTTAAGCTGCCAAGACGCCATGCACTCCTCCTTTCTACTCTGATACTGTAAACAAACATCTGGTGGGCAATCCACTTAGTGAAGGTTTACTGTGTTTCTGTGCTTTGCTGGTGATTTCGCTTTCAGTGACCCCTCAAATGGGCTGAACAGTGGAAGTCTGCTATTATGAAGCACAAGACTATAGTGAGACTCATGGAGAAAACGTGCTAGAGAGACTTTGTTCGGGCCTCAGTGATGGTGCCATGAGTTAAATGCCCATGAATCAACAGCACACAGTGAACACCTTTAGACACAGATACACATACATCAAGGTTACACACTCATCAGCCAATGAGAATGTGGTGACCTAAGGCCCTCAGGAGCCTAACCTTGACTTTCCTGTAGGAACAATGGTTCAGTGTTTGCTAAATCAGAGCTCAGTGACTTCACAGGGCATGAATAAGGGAAATGAAGATAAAACCCTAAAATGCCCCCACTAAAAGGGTCTACAGTGGGATCTGGCTGGCCTCCCCCTGTCTTTCCCTCAAATACACAACTCATTATATGTATACAGTCACCACTTAACTACGTCAGACCCCCGGCTGCCATTCTGCTTCAAGGGTTGGAGCTACATGTTTTTGAATTGGCTTTCCAGCGTGAATCTATGATAATTAAATTTAATTCCTACTACAAGCGACAGATTCTTCTTAATGATGACTATTTTGTCAGGTTCTAATTTTTAAATTACTTGGCTATGAATAGTATGAGCAAAACGAATAAAAACATAGCGAAGAAAATTAAAAATACGAACACCAACTGGAACTTTCACCTTTTTTGTCCGAGTCAGAGATTTTATTGGAAAAAATGAAACTGTTACAGTATGTGAAACTCCAAACAAGGACAATTCAGGGTTGAGACTGTCTTTGTCCACTGCCTTCAGTACAATTTTGAATAAAAAACATAGAAGAGTAAAACACTTCATGGCCTAGTGCACTCGTTCCATGATAAACACATGCGGACCATCTCCAGCAAGTGAGATTCAATCCCCTCCTTACAATGAGCGAGAGAAGACAGCTTTTAGTGTGGTTACGCCATGTATCATCAGGACCATGAAGCTAGCCTATCAGTTCTAATAGCTTCTATAAAATACCACAGTGAGACTGCAATAAGCCTAGAAAATAGGCTACAAATCCCAGCTATGCTCAAGCAAGCAGTGAACCAAAAATAAAAATAGGTAAAACTGAACCAAGAATTACAGAGCACTTGTCTAGATTCATGATTGGTAAGGCAAAGTTCAGGGGTCAAGGTTCTAAAGTGACTTACTCAGATCTAAAATATAGTCATTACAGAAATAAAAGCATTTCTGCAATTAAGGGGGAAAAACAGGAATTCTTACTCCAAGAAATAGTATAAAAAGTCACATGTACAATTACCAAACATGTTATTGTACCTTCAACACGGAAAGGTCAAGAAACTCAAAGCTGTACTGTACCACCCTTCACCTCTCCAGCTGAGAGGCGCAGTCTAAAATGAGATGAACACATTCCTACTTACTGCATCTCCAAGCTCTCAGACTCTGAGAACTCTAGATACAGGGAATGCCGACTTGGTTTCCACTCCAATCATATTTAATTTAGCCATGATAGCTGAATTGACAATTAAAATCATACAATATAAAATACACATATTAAATCACGTTGACATCACTAATTGTTAGAATTTGAGAAAAAAATATTAATCACTTTAATATGACCATTTTAAAGAGTCATACAACTAGTATGAGGTCTAAATTATACCATCAGTAGAAATGTTATAGTTCCCCCTGCTTGGTGAAAATGAGTTCATGCAAGTATTTCTGAAACTCAGGGATACACATGGCCTGCCATTCTAAGGATGAGCAAGAATCTCTCACTTACAGAAACAAAAGTATGATTCAGTCACATAGTATTTGTTAAAATACCAGGTTTCACATGATTTCATTAAGCTCCAAGTCAACAGGGGAATTGTGATGTAGTTCAGGGAGGTATCAGACAAGTATGTCATTGAGAGGTAACAATAAATGACTCTCCTAATGCACACTGGTTTTCACTGTGGCTGCTATGGAGGTAGGCTGATTTCTGCAGTACAGTGAAAACCATATCATAAAATACAATGGGCTTGCAGTACAAAGCAATCATTCAAATAGAAAGTGAACTGAACAAAATACACTCTAGCAAAGATTACAAACCTTACCAATTGCTTACATTAGCCCTTAGAAACACCCTGAGTAAAACACAGTTATTTTTAAGTAATGCTGGTTATAGAAGATTTCTTTTAAAATAAACCATAAAAGGCAAAGCATCATTTTTTATTTACAACAGTAAGATATATAAAATTTCATCTTGACCAGTCATAATAGAAACAGTAAGGACTACGTGGGTTAAATCTAGAAGGTTTTCTATCTTTTGTTAGCATTTTGGAAAAGCAAGTAATACATAGATGGATTCAATATGAAAAAAAATCATGAACGAGAAAAATATATAAAACATACAGTAGTTTCTATCCACCCTGGGCCAACCTAGAGCTCTAGAAAGACTCCCCAATCAGGTTCGCTTCTGGCTAAAGGGAAGAATACCAGTCTTCCAGCAAAAACAGCCCCATCTGTGCATCAAAGAGGCTCTCACTGCAATGTATTCCTCCAGGGAAGAGGACAGGAGCCAGGTTCCCTCGAATGTCATTCCCCAGGTGTTCAAAACGTAACTAATTTATTAGCATTAGAAGATTTGGTTTATAGGGGAATCTCACTGGTCCAGTTTGAAGCCTACAAAAAAATGGATTATTTTTAAGTATAACATTAGAATATAAATAAAGGATGAGGATGTGGCTTTTTATTCCACAGAAATAGAAACATTTCCAAACATGATAATTCAATTAAAAAGCATGCCTACCATTGAAGTTGGAGGCCCTCCAGATTTTTTAGTATTCTTTGAAGGCATTCCACGAAGGTAACTGAGTCTAGCTTGGAAACCTGGGGAATCAAAGCATTCAGTTTAGAAGACGCTATGATCAGTGGAGCCTAGAAGATCCTATCAATAGAGAATCCAAACTGAGGGTGATGAATGCCAGGCACGTAGTACGCCCACTTAGAAGAACTGAAGCACTCCCAGTAGGGTTCTAGCACCCTCAGCACTGAACAGGCTGGTGCTCATTCAGACTGTAAGGACTCTCCTCCTCCCCATTCACTTTCCTATCAACATGTTCCTGATGAGTGCAGGAAGAAAGTGAGTCAGTGTGCTTCCTGACTTGCAAGTGCAAGAGCAGAGTCCCACATCTCTCTACCGCTTCCTGGTTTACCATCTCTAATTTCACTTCAGCCTAACCTCTTTCAATGACTATCCCAGTATGAACATGCTCATGAGCGCGCTCAGGAACACTACTGACCTCTTCTGCCTGGATGTGACATGAGGGGGAAAGAACCACTTAAGATACTTTCAAAGACAGGATCTGGCAAGTCTTTGCCCAGCTCTGCAGGATCTTCTTTCTCCCACCAGGGCAGGACTCCAGCGATGCCACAGGCTCCACCTGACTCCTTTTCATAGAACCAGTCGCTCTGCTCATCATCACCTGTGAACACACAAGGAGCCCCCTGAAGATTCAGCTTTAATATGAAAATAGTAATTCAGGCTCTAAGAGTAAATCTGAATTTCAGGTGAAAGGTAAATTTGTCTTGAATTTTTTGTGTATCTCCAAGTACTGCACAGAGCACAGCTGTATAAAACATTTATTATCTTGAGTTCAGCTGGACAATCGATTACTGTACACCACAGCTTCACTTAATGGAGGCTCTCTAGTACCATTAACAAGTTAATGCCACAGAAAGCCCACAAAGTATGTTCTAAACAAAATTAAAGGATGCAAAATTTATAATATCCTTTGGCAAACAGTGTAGAGAACTCCATTAAAGTTGCTATGCTTTCTACAATAGAAAACAACAACAACAACAACAACAAAAAAAAAAACATCCTTATTCGTACCAGGACTAAAAGATATAAAACTGCAGAGCTTATTCTTTTTAAGCAATAATGATATATAATTAATGTAATTTCATGATTGGTATGGACAGTAAAAAGGGAAACAATTATGAACAGATGTGACTAAAAGAAACTCATCCAATTAAGTTTGTCAAGAAATAGTGTTAATAGTTGATTTAGTTACAATACAAAGTTTGGGAACAAACTATATCCAAACATGGCCAACAAGGCCTGCTTTACGTTACAAGGACTCCTGTTGTAAGTACAAGGACTCCTGCAGGTACTCCTGTCCACAGTTGTATAAAACATTTATCTTGAATTCAGCCGGATTCTGTATTTTATCTGGCAATCGATTACTCTACACCACAGCTGTACCTGCAGTTAGGAACACGTCTTCACAGATGCTGACTATCTACAAGTGTAACCATGACGTTATAACAATCAATTGAAAGTTAATTTTACTTAATTTAACCTTGGTGAGAATCAACATTTTGTTTTTTTCAAGGAATCACTAAGAGATACAAAGAAATTAAATAGATTAAAGATGATTAAAAATACAGAATGCAGAGGGCTGGAGAGAGGACCTGAGTTTGATTTCCAACACCTACATGGTAGCTAACAACCTTAACTCCAGTTCCAGAGGAATCCGATGCCCTCTTCTGACCTCTAAGGGCATTTCATGACAAGAGTGTACTTACACACAAGCAGGAAATACACTCATACACATAAAATAAAATTTAAAAAAATAAAATATTTTTTAAAATACAGAATGTAGACAATTCTTAAAAATAAGAGACAAATGGGATTTACATGCGTCCTTAAGTTTTCTCCCGAAGACACCTGGCAGCCAGCACCACCTCTGCTTCGAGGGTCGTTATACCTGCTACTCTCTCTTTCTAAGAGGTTTCTCATTTTGAGAACCGCTCATAAATTTTCAAAAGGCAAACAGCAAAGTATGTAACAAAAACAACATGAACATGAACACACACACACACACACACACACACACACACACACACACACCCCAAAGCCTTACACTTCAATTGAAAACGATGTTATGAGAAGCAGATATATTTCAAATAGTGAAAATTAAAGCATTTGTAGAGTCACTAGATTGTTTCAATTGAGATTAATAACAATTGTTAAAAGCACAATTCAGAAAACTTACATATTAACCTTCGTATGAAAAGTATACTAAAATGTCACAGATCATATCTATTAAACATAATAATGAACAGGAATTCACTAGAAACTGACTACCATAGATCTTAACCCTGGCTGGGCAACACTATGCCAGGTAGGGTGGCCCATGCATGCCTGTTCCCAGCCACTTTACCTGAGAGGCTGAGGGAGACAGATCCAGTGTTTATGGCGAACTTATCTACAGAGCCTGTCTCAAAACAAAAACCACTCTAGAAAAATGAAGTTACTTGATTTCATTCTTTATATGCTATACAACTTTATTCTTAAAAGGAAAATTAAATAGCCATAAAAACTCAGGCAAGGAGTCAGACAGGCAAATAAAAATTCCAATGTTCTATAACATTGAGAAAGTTACTTCAACTCTATCAGTTTCTTAATTTAAAAGAAAATTGGGAACTCACACAGTAAGAATGAAATGAAATAAAAAGTACAATAAAGCTCTTAGCAACGTCAGCTACAGTAAACTCACAATAAACATTAACATATCTCAGCCACGCATGCCTCTAAAGATCACAGGCTCGCAAGTTCTTTTTAATGAAAGTTTTATCATTTCATCAATAATATCAATACTTATAACCTTTGGTAAAGATCTGTAATAACAATTACAGATCTTTATATCTGTAATAATTAAGTGCATTATCAAGGTAGTTCAACTCACCATTGACTCAAAGGTTCTAACATATTTCAGAAAGAGTCTGGACTTTAATAGCCATGTACATATTTATGAGGCTTCACCCAGCTCTTCTGTGTGCATCACCAGGAGGGGGTGGACAATAAGGGCAGCCTGGGCAGTGTGACTTCCTTCCTTCTGCCCATAAAGTCACTAATGATTAATAAGGAGTACCTGTTTCTTCCTTTAGAATGCACTTTTTATCAAAGCATTCTTAAGAAAGGAAGGTAACTTTCGTGACAGGTATTCATTCAATTGCTGGCTCAATTTCATGACTTGTATGGAGTATATAAGAAAGAGTCATGGGCTGACATGACTAAAGGAAAGCAATGCAGGTCAAGACTAATCCTAGCCCCTTGTTACAGTTTTCAAATTGCTCATGGTTTCAAAATACTGCAATATTGACTAGTGGAAAAGTTCAGGACATTTCAAAGATAGAAAATATCTAATATGTAAGACAATTTTCTGTAATAGTTTACAGTACTGAGTTCCTGAAAGTCATCGAATTACTTACAAACTGGATGGTATGAATAAATGTCACAGCTGAATTAAAAATGCTAAATCACCTACAACTCCACCCCTATGAATGCTTACATGGCTTTACCAACAGCGAGAATCAGGGAGACAATGAGAGCCAACGTCTAGCAAACCTGCACCGAGGTATGAAAAACTTTCTCAGGGAAGGAAATCCTTGATAATATTACTGCCACATACTGACTTTGGGAGATAATCTACTGCTGGGTCAGGAAGACAAGGCATGCTCCATGGCATATAAAAACAGGTTGCACTACTGAGCCTCAGTCCACCATGTCATGTCGGTGAATTACCACTGTCGACTTCTAAACTAACCAGCAATATGCGTAACTTTAAAATGGACACTTTAGAGACAGTAAAAAAAATGTCAGTACCTTGTCGTCCCTCATCATTGGTAAACAAACCAGCATCCGAGCTGCTGAGACTGCTGGAGTCACTGTAATGAGGGAAAGAAAAAGAAGAGAAAAAGAAAAAGATCAAGAGAACAATTGACCTCCCAGTCATAAACTGTTACAGAGACACAGCAGCTCAGAGATGGACCCTGAGCCTGACAGAGAGCTGAAAGAAAATAGGATTTTTTTTTTTTAACTCAAACTGCAAATATCCTGGTTCCATTTACTACAGAGCATATTATTTTTGGCACATAAAACCACAGGAATCTAATGGAACCCTGACAGAAAGCCAGATGTGACTGCACCAAGGTGCTGACACAATTGCTGCTCTTTTATCATCTGCCTTCATCAAATGCTCCTTTCTGATGCTGTTCAATTCAGCTTGAGCCTGAAATACCAGCGCTCAGTAAGACCTGGAAGTCGATCAAACACAGGCTGAAGCTTTCTACAGCACATAAACACAAGGGCCTGGAATGAAATTACTTTTAATAACCACATTTGCACATATTATGGAAAAGACATTACTTAACAATCTGCAACTCTGTTCACAAGAAAGAAGAGTTTATGGTACCAATCAAAATCATAGTGTGGTCACTCTAAGCAGCAAAATGAGGTGGACCAATATTAAGAGGGTGGACACTTACATAGGTTCTTGTTACTCATTTAAACTGACACGGGCTCAAATTTAACATAGAAATGCAAGCAAGGAGATGCCATTCAACCAACAAGAGCAAACTGTCACTATTAGTCTAATAGAACTCATGTATATAGTACCTCACTAACCAAAAATATGAAGTAAAGGAAATACAGAAAAATGTGGCCACTAGAGAAAACTGAGTGATACTCCTTAAAAATTCTTATGTGCTTTTAATTTTAAACAATCAGGAAATTGTCACTGGTGAATTTTTTAATAAAAAAATTCTTTAGGGGGCTGGAGAGATGGCTCAGCAGTTAAGAACACTGGTTGTTCTTGCGGAAGATTCAGGTTCGAATCCTAGCACCCACATGGCAGCTAACGACTGTCCGTACCTCCAGTTCCAGGGACTCCTACGGCCTCTTCTGACCTCCACGGGCATGGGCATTGCACGACATGGGTGCACTTACCTATATGCAGGCAATACACGCATACACATAAAATAAAAAATATGAAAAAAAATTCTTTAATTATGTGTGTATGTAGGCATGCATGTGCTGAGGTGTACCCACGGAGGTCAGAAAACTTGGAGTCAGCTCTCTCCTACCACCACATGAGTTCTGGGACTCACACTCAAGTTGTTAGGCTTCATGGAAAACACCTTTATCCACTGAGTCATCTTACCGGCCCTAAAAATAGTCTACCACTTAACATGTAGAACAATGTAGTCAGATTCATTAAAGAAGAGGCACATTACCCTGTTCTAAAATAGATATTGAAGATGAAAACATTGAATATAAAATATCAATATTCTGTCTTTTCTTTTCAGAACTAACACTAGGCTGGTGTGATGGCACATGCCTTCAATCCCAGCACTCAAAAGAGAGAAACAGTACTGAAAGGCCTAAGAATTTGTTCAGACACATTTTTCCAAGAAGCTCTTAGAATCTTATTCCTTAACTTTATCAAAATTAAGTGGCTATGTGATGCTTCTCATGCATTCGGTCTGTACTAATAAATCCTCATGGTCTTCCACGCCCGCTACACTTCAGAAGCTTTATCTTCCCACTGCCAGTGCTCCAAACTAGTATTCACGTTGTTCCTGTTTCTGTCTCCTGTTTTCCTCACATCACAACTCAAACGAAAGTCCTTAAACACATCTCAGGCACAATTCATTTTCGGAAACTCCTAAGGCAAATATATTTGAATTCAAAATCATTCACACAAAAGCACACTCAGATGCCTAGGGAGTCTGGACTAGCACTCCTAACCAGATCTGTCACATTTCTCAATTAAACAAATAAATATGCACATTAAAGACAAGTCTGGTGAAGTCTGGCCAATGAGTGAGTGCCCAGCTTGAACTGGGAATCAGTGTCTATTGTCTGCGGTCGGGATCCTCTGATCTGAGTTCAGGGTCCCCTCCGATCTATTCTGCCGCCAAGGTCACCTTTGCGAGAGGTAATGTGACACACTCTGGAACAGAAAAACTTTTAAATAAGATCAAAGGAATACTAACAAAATACAGACTTAAAAATGTCAGTATTGGCTCCTTAATAGTGATAGACACACCACAGCAATGCAAACTATTAGTAAAGGTAAATGGGTGAGGGCATTAGGGGAATGTCACAGACACAAAATCTCCACACTATCTTTGCAATTTTCCTGTAAATTCAAAACTATACTAAGGATAATAGTTTCTAAAACACACTCATCCATCCATACACCATACAGGATGGGAGGCTTCTTTTTAAAAATAAAAACGTTTATGGGTGCAAAATCAAATTTAGATGTCAAGGTTTTCTGTGTGGGTTCCCTCTGAATTCTCCCCATCCTTAATCCATTACTTCTGTTAATGCTTTTTCCAAGTGGCATGCCTACCTCCTCTGTCCCCAACTTGCCCTGTGTCTTAAAAGGAAATCCAGATTTCCTCTGCAAGACCACGCTGTACTGATCCTTGCTGTGCTCTATTTGTACATGAATGCATTGAGCACATTTTCTTATCTTCATTCCGAGTCACTGAAACCCAGCTAGTTGCATGCCCATGACCTATGATGCTCAGCTAACTGCACATGCGCATGGCCTATGCTACCTAGCTGGCTGCACATGTGCAGGGCCTAGGAGCTGCTATGCTAGTGCCCCAGCGAGGGGGGGTCAAAGGAGAGGCTTTTCTTCTCAGCTGATGGTCAATACAACTTACCTCTGCTTTGACTAATGCTCAGAAAGCAGACATTCTGTGGATAAACGAGGCACACCACTGCCAATCCCTTGCTGCTTCTGGTTCGTTTTCTGTTTTTCCTGTAAGTCAGATCTTGGCATCATTTGAGACCACCACCCTCCCGGAGTCAACACCCACTGATTCCAACTCTGCAAATTGCTGTAGGACCTCCTCCAGCATCCCTTCCCGCTGCAGCGCAGCCTGTCTCCTTCCGCCCACGCACTGGAGGTGGGTCGGAGGCAACAAAGCACTGCACCCAGGTCACTTTGCCTGGTAAGCTGTGAGTCTGGGTTTCTTCAAGGTGAGAGTTGCATGGCCTACAGGATGGGACCCAAACATCACATTTCAAACCGTGCCCCACCCCCAGCCTCAGCTCCTGCTGTGCTTAGACAAGCTGCAGGCATTTCCCAAAGCTCCCTCGCTTCCGGGTGGCTTCCGGAGCACCTTTCTCTGACCCACCACTCCTGTACTAACTGGCCCTGGTTCCTGCTTTTTATAAGGCTCAGCTCCTTCAGCCTCCCTCACAAGCACCTTCCCCAGGCACAGTCCCTCCAGAGCTTGCTGTCTCCCTCGGCTAGCCTGGGTCTGAGGGACAGTCTGTCTCGTTCAGGAACTCTCGGTGCACAGTGCAGTACTTAACCACCGCACACAGTGTTCTACTTAAAAATCAGCTCCAATAAAATATTCTCTATAGCAGAAAACTTTGGAAAGAGACGGTGCCTTAAATATTTAGCAGTCCCTTCCACAGGATTCCGCACCTACCCCTATTTTAGGCAGCAAAAATCTGTTATGTAGAAAAGTCCAAAATCAGCGGAAATATAGTTTTTACTTTATTTGACTGAAAATATCACTTGTAAAAAATGTACCTGGGATGTGTACTAGTGGCAACCTGAGAACTTACTTGACACCGATTTTCTTTCTTGTCTTTTTTGTTTCTACTTTCGTTTTACAATAATAAGAAATACATGAGGGGGATTTTATCTCATTTGATTTCCTGCGTATAAGAAGCAGATCAATAAAAAGGCCACAATAAAAAAGAGGGGCTTGCAAACTCAATCCAGAAAGCAGGTAATCTGGACTGAGAACGTCCATCTGCAGACGCACACCGCAGCACCTGAGACTCTTCTGCCTGCCCGCTCCTCAGCCGCACACCGCACACAACCCCGACTCTTGTAGAAAAACAGTAACTTTCTTGAAAGAAATGGACTCTTTAAAGTCTTCCTAAAATAATTTTTAAAACTTTTAAAGGAAAAACTACATACATAAACAGCAAGCTCGTTCTATTAGTTCTAACTAGGTTCTAATCACTCTGCAGCCATATTTATAAACACGCAAATATGCATATCTACAACCATGTGATTAAAATGAAGCCAGTGCTACAAATTAAAAAGCGGACTCTGCCAAGCCCTTTTTTCCTGGGCTCACAGAAATTTGGTTTTAAGGACACATGCTTAGCAAGATGAAAAGTGTCTTCTCAGCGTCTAGGAGCATAAGTTCTGGAGAAATGAGGACAGACAGACCACTGCCCTTCCGACGGAAGAGCACCTGCCGGTCAGCACAGTGGTAGCCTGCTTCCAGAAGGGGCAGGCCGATTAAGGATCTGTGCCATTTCCATTTTCTACTGACAAAATTCAGCTGTTTCTGGACCATAAATCAGGTTTTTATATTTCTTAGGTGATCAGAGGCCCTAGCAATACCGATTTCTTAAATATCAAGCCCCACACAAGGGGGTGTAAGCTTTAGGATGTCAGGAATCCAAATAATGGAGATGCATTCTACACAGCTCCATGCCAAAGCACCATAATAAGCAAGTAAAATTTATTCAAAAGCACATCCTTTCCCACTGAAAAGTTGATTCTTTTTCTCTTTGTAGCTGAAAATTAAGTCGTTATAATACAACCAAGACTGTGTAAATTAAATGAGCAATTTTGCTTTGTGTGAAAAACACTACCAATTATAAGGAAATACAACCCTAGTCACACTATTATCACTATCATTGTTACGGCTTATAATTATTTTAAATAGAATTAATTAAAATAGCAAACACACCCAACCATAAGCCCGGCAGACAAAGGTGGTCACAGAGACAATCAGTCACCTTTCACTCATGAGCTCATCGGGGGCCTTTTGCTCTTCGTAATCCATTTTGTCCTTACTGGTCTGGCTTCCGTCTTCACTTTCTAAAACGACTCCTTCGTCTTGGACTTTTGGTCCTTGTCTAATGACTTTCAATTTCCTCTTTTTAACTTTATTCCTGGAAAACTCCTGGTACTGGTAAGCTCTATCGTCCGTGTCCTGGTCCCTACAACCTTCAGGCGGCTGGGTCATTGTCCTTTTGGTACAGATGTCCTGTGGAAGATCTACTGCCATGCGCTTTACCTTTCTCCTCCTGCGAAGAGTTCTGTTCCCAAGGTTGTCTGCTGCAAAATCAGATTCGTGCCACAGAAGCCTTTTACTGCGAGCATTATTATTTAAGTTTGAAGATGGTCTACGCTTTGCCACTAGCATTTGGTCATCAGAGTCACTATGATCTTTTTTATTATTATTGTGATTCTCTCTGTAGTCCTTGCTTGGTTCTTCTAAACTAGAATCAGAGCCTTCACTTATGCAGTGACCAGCCTCCCATGGGTGGTGAACGTTATAGGACCTCCGTTTCCTTCCTCTCCTTTTCCTGGCCTGGCGTTTCAAGGGGCAAGACAGATTTCGGGAATGATCTCCAGTTTCAGCAAATCCCCCTCGAGCTTGCTCCGAGCTCTCTTCCAGGGCGGAGACAAGATCATGAACAAGTTCTTCCATAGTTCTACTGAAATGCCTACATATTTAGAGAAAGAAAAAACAAGTTACATACTATTGACTTACTTTTCCTCAGTAGGCTATAAATATGACCAAAATTAATATTCAATACATAATGTTAAAATGCTATGTAATTTTGCTACTCAAGTATGACAGAATATTTCAAATATTCTGATTCCATATTAACCCTCCATCTTCTACAGTGTTTTTAAATTATTATTAAACATAAGAATGGCTGGTGTGATGGTCTACACCTGTTACCTTAGCACTCAGGAAGCTGAAAATGGAGGATTATGAGTTTGAAGCTGGTCTGGGAACCAGAAGACAGACCCTGTCTCGAAAACCAAATAAATAATACAAGAATCACTTGTAAGGCACAGTAAAAATAGTATCAGAAAAAAAGGGGGGGGAGGCTGGGGAGGTGGCTCAGTGGGTAAACGTGCTACACAAGCATGAGGACCTGAGTTTGGATCCCCAGCATCTGTGTAAATGCTGGGCATGGTGGTGCACACCTGTAACACCAGCACTGGGGGATGGAGACAGGCAGATCTCATGGGCTCGCTGGCCAGCCAGTCTAGCTGAAATGGTGAGCTCCAGGCTCAGTGACATACCCTGTCTCAAAAAGACAAAAATAAAAAGAATAAGGGGAGGTGCTTGAGGAAGACATCCAGCTGTTGACCTCTGGAATCCACATGTGCCCACATGGGCAAATGTGCCCAACACACACACACAAACACACACACAGAATCGCAGTTTTTTACTTTTATCATGTAACCACAGAAAGGTTTTTCTATATAAATCACCCTTTTTCTAAAATCAATTTCCCTAAAACTCTGTTTGTACCCTGTCCACTTATTTCCAAGTAAACAGGCATAAAAACTTACACTCCCCACACACTTTACCCAATCACTACAACAGTATCAAAGGTAATCAGATTCATAGTAAATGTAAAAAGCAAGTTTTATAAATACTTATTTTTAGGTCATTATAACCTCATAAACAAATGAAGTAGAAACTCTATTCATCTCCAATCTGGAACCTGGCGGAACTACAAGGGGCCACCATTAATGCATTCTGAGGCAGTCTTTGGGTCTTTTTTGGTCAGCAAGTAGGAGCATCAGTGCTCCTTGGGAATGAATGATGTAGTTCTTTCAAACTCACTTCTCAGCAACGTGAAATTAGTTGGTGTGATAGTTTTAGTGTTACAGGTGCTCAGAAATGTACCTTTCTTAGCAAGACCATGGACAGTCACTTCTCAAATTCAGTCCTACAGACAGCCAGGTGACAAAATGTTCCCAACAGTCCTCTAAAGGCCAGTGCAGCTCTAGGATAGCAAGGGCAAAGAGAGCTCTGCAGGGCCCATAGCAAGTAGTTTAGGCTCTCTAGGCCCTAAAGTCTCTCTCCACTCAACTTTTTATAATGTAAAAATAGCCATAAATGAATGAATACACATCTGTTCTAGTAAAGTGGTTTTTGTTTAAAATAAAATCACATGCTACTTGACCATAGTTTTCCAACCACTGGTTTGCACAAGGCCTTTAGTTCCAGTTCCCATCATCTAGAAACTTCAAGCCTTAGAAAGTTCCCTGTAACAATCTGTAACTTTTTCTTTTCATTTAATAACCTTAAACACACATGATAATTTAGCTGATTTTATTATTTCTAATGATACACATATCACCTAACAGTTGAGTATACTATCTGTATTACCTAATTAAAAAAATAATTTTAAATTCTGTGTGTATGTGTGTGTGTATGGGTTTGTGCACGAGTACAGTGCTGAATTTACACGATGCCGTGAGCTGCCATAGGTGGATCCTGGGAGCTCAGGGCTTCTGGAAGAGCACTATGTGCTCTTAACCTCTGAGCTGAGCCCCCTCTCCAGCCCCTGTATCATCTAATTTCATTATCACACAGCCAGCCTGTAAGGTGGCAGGTGGATAAAGTAAGCAATCTCTGTCACATGACCCATCTAAGTGGTAGAGACAGGATTCAAATTCTAGCATTCTAGTTTGAGAACACCAATGTGCAATTACCAACTACACCTAAGAACAGCTATCCCAATTCCAGAATTCAATTTAGTTTCTTGCTTTACTAATTTAATTGTTAAGATGGATTTAATATTCATCAATATAAAAATCAAAAAGCACGTAATTGGCTATTACATTGTTTTAAAGAGAAAAAGCAAGCTAGAAAACCTAAGCCAACCAAGACACAGGGTGGTATGGCTGGTGAAGGAGAATGAACTCAAAGATCCAACCCTGAAGAATGTACAATGTGAGCAATTAAACATCACCGCTCTCAGTTCATCTGCTGGATTTCGTAGTCCCGACCCAGCAACTGTCACAATCTGAATATATAAACAAAAAGTCTATTTAGATACTATTTAAAAACATGGCTATTTGACTACATATTTTAAATAAACTCTAGAAAACAACTGAGATCTCTTCCTTCCTCTGTAAGGATCAGTAAGTAACTCCAAACTAATGTAACAACATTAGGCTAAGAGATCTCTGTATGTCATAAGAATTGGCATGAAGCCAAATTAATATCTACAACACTGGCTGCTTTGATAAACCACATAGATCTTTTATCCATTACCTATATGCTAAAAATTGCCTTTTACCCATGGCATTACTGGCAATGCTAACTGAATTAACTCAGTGGGTTATTAAAAAGGAGAGTGGAAATGGGACCTGTTGTGGGGGAAGTCTGGGGAAGGTGAGGGAGAAGTGAGTGTTGGATATGATCAAAATACACTGCATATGTGTATGATATTGTTGAAAGATAAATAAAAACATTTTGAAATTTTTTCCTACCTTGAAAAACACTGCCTTTTGTTTTCCCTTATTGCACTGAATGTCTTGTTCTTTTCCTGTAACACTAGTTCTTTGGAAGTGTAATCTGAAAGGTCTATTATCTCTAAATACAATATTGTACCTTTAAACAAAATTCACATAGACAGTTTAACATGTATTAAAATAAGGAAACCTTTCTCTAACTTAGTTCTAGAATCACTTACTTTGTGAAGACAAGAATGTTCCTATCAGTGGGTGGCTGGCTAGTTCAAAATACTGAGACATGAAAATAACTCAGTGTATGAATAAATCTCCAGATTATTTTGAAGTTACAGTTTAGTGCTTTATCTCAGAAGAAAAAAGGCAGTGGTTTTGTTTGTTTCTTTGTTTCCTAAGTAGCCCAGAATGGGCTGGAAATTGAGCTCTTCCTTCCTCCGCCTCCAGAGAGCTGGGATTAGAGGCCTCTACCACCGTGCCTGGATGTGCCAGTGGTCTTAATATTAAGAAAAGGTTAGCACAGCCCATTCGCTCCACTAAAATAGGGTACCCATTAATTGATTGAAAAAGTACTTCTATAACTAACAGGAATTAACAAACTATAACAAAGATTATCAAGAATGAAAATAAGATTTCTTAGAATCTCATCAAACTTATGCCAGCATTATTTAATTTTCTATTGTTTCTCTCAAGAGAAAATAAAATATATTTTAAAAATATTTTACCTAGAAGAACCAATAAATTCTATGAATCATTCAAACACGAACTCTCAGGCAGTATTTTATTATTCTGAGCAATATAAAATGTGCCTCAAGCCAAGATTTGATAGGCTAGAATGTTCGACCAAAAGTTTGCTTATGTGTCCTTTTAGAGGCAATGCTAAATAAACTGCCATCTTTGAGTTCTTTACCACTACCTCAGAAAACAGTTTTCCTGAAAAATGTATGCCTAAAAGTAAGGAAGATGAATTAATGAACAAAATATGGCATGCAGTAGACAAGCCCCCCTGCAACGTTTTCTGGTTTATGGAAGAATCAGGAAGCTCGGCAGCCTTGGTCCAACCGCCTGTCCCCACCCAGCAGGGGACCAAGAGCTGAAGGGGCCCAGGGCACTTAGCTTTGTTTTTTCCCTTTGAAGACAGGCTGTATCACAGGCTAGTCTTGAACTCATGATCCTCCTGCCTCCTTCTCCCAAGAGTACTGGGATAACAAGAATGCACCCTGCCTGTATCAAAGAGCTCTTAAATAGCAGTTCAAAAATGTGTGAGGGATGGGCCTGATGTCAAACACCTTTAATCCCAGCACTCTGGAGGTAGAGGCAGGATGATCTAGACCCAGGCAGACTGTTCTACATAGTGAGTTCCACGTCAGCTGGCACTACAGGGAGACCCTGTCTCAAAAAAAAAAAAAAAAAAG
>NW_008339927.1:2117308-2130275 GCF_000622305.1 Nannospalax galili
CCCTCGGGGGGAGAGCGCAGGATAATTTACACCCAGGCAGACTGTTTTAAATTGTGATTTCCACGTCAGCGGGCCCTACAGGGGGCCCCTTCTTAAAAAAAAAAAAAAAAAAGGATTAAGTGGAGAGAGCAAGAGTAAGGAAATAGACACTCCCAACTAGTACATTGATAACCACGCCTTCTGAGGCTCCATTACTGACACCTGCTGTTCCTAAGGGCGCCCAGAGAATACCTGTCCCAGGCCTGGATACCGATGAAAACATCAGTTTAACAAGAGGACAATTAAATGTGTATCTACTGAATAAACCGACCAGTTAATTTAAAAACAAACAAACAAAAAGTTCCACAGATAACTGAAATGCTTCAGTTATTAAGTATCTGGAAAGGGAAAAATAGAAACCAATTACTACTAATCACCTAATACACAGCAATATCCGCATCTTCAGCTCTCTGAAACGTGGACTGCTTCTTCTGCTAAGTAATTTTATTAATAAACAACTAAATGTACATTACACTTGCTAAGGACAATCTCAGTTGACCTTCAAAAATTTAAAAGAAGAAAAATCATGTTAGATTCTGTATGAATATAAATTCACTACAAAGTCAACAACAATGCTTATAAATATGTTATGACTACTCACAAACTTAAGAAGGCAGTGATGGGATTCCATAGCATGTTAGCTGTTGAACTTTAAGACAAGAAGGGTTGTTTAGAAAGGCTATTTGGTCTTGAAAGTATACAGCAAATAGTCAAACAGTACAGATTAAAATCAACACATAATAGTAGAATATGGCAGCGGGTAAAGAAACATACAAGTGGTCAGATACCACATCAAGGGAGAGGTTAACAATTTATGACTAATTAAACACAAAATGATCCAGGGCACACTTTTAGTCCCAGCACTGAGGAGGCAGAGGCAGGTGGATCTCTTCAAGATAGAGGTCAGCCTGGTCTCCACAGCCAGTTCCAGGATAGCTGGGGCTCTGTCTCTAAGAGACCAAAAAAAAAAAATAAGAGAGAGAATTTTCACAAATTTAAAATTTTTTGCTGCCTATTGGAACTTAAAATTTTCTTCCCTTAATTATATGGTTACTTATAAAAATAAGTATCTCAAGCTAGTGAGCTGGGGCTGTGTTAAAGGCTCTATGTTCAAGTCCCAAAACCACTTGACTTCAACACAGAGGAAGTCTGTGCCCTTCCAGAGGACCTGAGGTTCAGTTCCCAGCACCAAAGTTAGGCAGTTCATAACTGCCTATAACTTCAGCTCCAGGCGGCCCAATACCCTATTCTGGCCTCTGTGGGCACTTGCGCGCACACACACACACACACACAGATATAAAATATTTTAAAATTAAGAACCGTCTTACAGCCTAGATGGTAACTCTTGTCTTTATCTCAGCACTTGGGAAGCAGAGGCAGGAAAATCTCCCAAATTTGAGGCTACCCTGGGCTACATAATAAGAATGAATAAATGCATAAACTGTTTTCAACTTTCTCCTTTTATATATGGGGTGTCATTTTAGGAAAAAAGAATAACCCCACCAGTAAATGTCAGCCATTACATTAGAGCAGAAACTTTGTGGCCTATCTACTAGCCAGAAATAATCTCTCCTTTAGGAACTTGGGTTGGAGTAAGAGAAATTACATATTTATGAAGTGTGTAAATGAGACAGAATTCTCTGCAGAAAGAAAAGGCTGGAAGGAGGCTGCTGAGAGCATTAGATGTGGAACAGAGCTGTGAATCTGGAAGTTGACTTCCATTTCATTGGGTAGTCATAAGACCTGGGACAATCTACTTATCTTCTGATTCTGCTTATTCATCATAAAAATGGATGTAATATCTATCCTGAAGGGACTTTGTGAGGATGAGAGCAAGCACTTAAAAGTTGTGGAAATTATTTCATCTTTCAACAACCTCTATCCACAAATAAAAGAAATTGGTCCTAAAATAGCAAAGCATTCTTCTGTTAAGATACAGTCTCACCACAGAGCCTAAGGCTATCACAGGAAAAGCAAAAGTGTTCCACCTTTTTCAGGAATCACGAAGCACATACAGACTGTTGCATATAATTTTAGAACATTTATGGACTTCTTAAAGATGCTATCAAGCCCAAAAAATGGTCCAAAACCCTCATTTAAAATAAAAAGGTATATCTCTCTCACCATTTTGTGCCTCTGCTGGGAGATCACAGGATCTATGCTTGGGTGTGGACTTTCCAGCGAGGCCTTAAATGGGGGGAGGGGGAGCACCCACTCTTCTACGTGGAGCCCACTTGGAAGATATCAAGGACACCAGAAGAAACAAGGATGGAAAATAAATTCATAAAGGCTACAAGGGCCAGTAGGAGAAATACCACCCAGCTGGGCCAACATCCATGTCTTGGACACAGATGATGAAAAGGCCCAAGAGTTCAGTATCTTGCCACAGTGGAAGAAGGATCATCTACATCTATGTCACCCCCTCCAAAGCTCAGGGACTCTTAAGGAAGTGGATGGTGGAAAGAATGTAAGAGCTGGAGGAAGGGGTGGTGTGTAGCATAAAACTGTCCTCCGAATGTCAAGCTTGGTTTCACCTGGTGGCATAGGATCATCACAAACACATGACTGTTGAGGCTCAGCAGGAAAGGAGGGGCCAGAGTCAGCCACACCACCCAGCCAACCTGTCGCCTTGAGCTGCGCAACGGGGAGCTGCTAGAGTACACAGCTGAAAACCCAGGAGGCCTGCTCACTCACCATTTTGTGGCCCTGCCAGAAGGTCACAGAATTCATACTAGTATGTGGACTTTCTAATGTGGCCTTAAATGGGGGGGGGGTCACACACTCTTCGGTAAGTAACCCCTCACCCACTGCTCAGTTAGTGAGCCCAATAAACTCACTAGGATTTTTCAAAAGAAAGAAAAAAGGGAGGGAGGGAGGGAGGGAAGAAAGATCTATCTTATCCACACATTTTTAAGATACAGATATAAATGAGCAAGGAGAGGCTTATAAACTAAATCCTTCCCTGTTAAGAATCATCAAGTTCTCTGACAAACAGTAAGGGAGCAAAAAAAGCTCCACTGACCTGCATTAGCTCAGGGCCTCCTGTCAGGATCTGCTCTGTCACTTCTGACAACCAGAAACACCTGAGGAAGCTTCCTTTCCTCTTTAACAACATTTTGAAAATCAAACCATGATTGACTTTAAAAAAAAAAAAAAGTCTAATTCTACTTTACAACCTAATGATTTAATAAGCTTGGCTCATTATTAGCCCTGAAAAACATTTTCTGATTTTCTGTTACTTCACTTAATACCTCACTTAATGACCTCAAAACTCATCCAAAACGTTTCTTATTGAACTCAATTGCTTTCAAATGTAAATTATTCATTTAAAAAACAAAAACAATGAGCTCCAGGCCAGCCAGGGCTACATAATGACACCCTGTCTTTAATTTAAAAAAATAAATATAAAAAAATTAAAAAACCTGCCTAAAATAAGAGTCAGAATCTAAGTCAAAAAAGACAAAAATTTAGAATTTGAGACCTTGAAAAAACAGGCATCTTAATATTTCTGCTTCCTGGAGTTTCCTGAGTACTTTGATGGAATATTTTAAGTTTCAATAAAACAAAACAGTAAACAAAAAAATCAGAATTTAAAAAATAATTCATTCTGTCAACAAGCTCTTGGTAGGGGTAAAAAATGGTCTGGTTTATTCCTTATTCATGGCAATTGCTCAGTAAGTATTTACTGAATCTATATATCCTGAATTCTATATTAGCAATGAGAAGACAGCTGAGAATTAATTTTAAGTGCCTTACATATAGAACCTGACTTTTAAAAGAATGCATTGGATATACAAACCAAAGAATGAGTCGATGACTATATAAACAAACAACAAAGGTATAACTCAACTAAAACCTGCAGACAATGTGGATTATAAATTTTCTGCCACATTAACAAGACAGACACTCTAACAGTTTAAGTAAATGTTAAGGTAAATGCAAATTATAAAAACTGGCTTAAAGTCTTCTAGCTTGACATAAAAACACAGCTGTACCAAAATTATCTGCCCCAAATCATACTATTACTTTCATCTTTAACTAACGTGAATGTTGAATTAAACATCTAACTGTTGAGGAAACAGAGTTGAAGAAAAAAATAATCAGGTACTTAAAACATGCCGTCTTTACCGATGTAGTGTTTTAGACCTAAAGAAAATCAGACTACTAAATTGGAATGAAATTGAAGGAGAATCCAGAATTCAGTCTGTTTAACAGTTTTTTGAAAGTTAAATAAATAGAATACCTCAGGAATTCCAGGGGGGGTTAACAAATCTGGGCATGTACTATCTGATTTATATACTGATAGATATTCAGACATAGACTATGTCTGGGTGGTTGGGAATTTTCTTTTGTTGTTGTTGTTTTTTGACAGGGTCTCCTTAGTCACAGCTTGCCTGGAAGTCATGATGTGGACCAGGGTGGCCTCCTCCTGGAAGAGAGCCACCTGCCTCTGACTCTCAAGGCCTGGGATCAGAGGTGTGTACTACAATGCCTGGCAGGAACTTTCTTTAAGGACACTAAACTCACAATGCAAATGAAACACTTAGAGAAATTATTTAAATTATCTTGGTCTCCAAACCTACCTTATCTAAAATGTAAAGAACTTAGCACTTACCTCAAAAGGTTTACAGGACATGACACACAGACAAAACCAAAACCGAGCACCAATTTGCTTAGCGGGAGCAACCCATCAGCAATGGGGTTTCACAATTTGGATGAAACAATCGTGCAAGACATAAATGTTCAACAAATGAACAGAAAATTGCATAATCCCAATCCTGAGGAGGCTGAGGCAGGAGGAGGAGGAGGTAGAAGTCAGCCTGGCCTACACAGCAAACACTGCCTCAAAAGGGAACAGAAAAAGAAAGTGGAGAAAAGAGAAAAGCGGGCGGAGAGGGAAGGAAGAAGTTTGAGTGACTGGACAGCTGTGTGTATTAACAAGTAAATAAAGAGTCCAGTTTGTGGAACACATTCGTTCTATAAATTAAGATATATTTTAAGAATTTCTTTCAAAAATAGAAACTGGTTGGTGTTATACTTTGGTGTCATTAGAAAGAATGAGTTAAATAGCAAATAAAAACAGTATGCTGAATAGAGCAGTCCCATAATCAGGCAATATACCCCAACACAGTATCCCATTTACAAGGGCTACAAGCTATCTATGAAGGCTGATGCAAAGTCCACAGTGAGCAAAAAGGAAGACCGCATTTTAAGTCAACCCCGTACAGAGCCCCTTCTTGCTAAGAGCAGACCAATCTAGTCAACACAGTTCCCTTCCCTTCCCTTCCATACCAAGACCCTGAATGAAGAAATGATAATAGCGCACTTCCAGGGACACCACAGGCTGGTGGAGATTTCCTTCATCTTGTTTCGTGTGGTGGTTGCACCAGTAAGTACAGTTGCCAAATCCAATAAAATGAAGTACTAAGAGCTGTGTCTTGTATGCCAAGCTAATTATACAGTTTTCACGAGGCTCCTTAAGAAAGCACTCCCTATTTTTCTCACTGAAAAAAAAAGAGCTTAAAAAAATCACAACAAAATCGATACTTATTATAAAATGAACTACAGAATGATCTGATTCAAACAAAACATCTGGCATTAGATATTCTGTTAACTTCTCAGTTGTGGGTGACGTGAGTCTGTCCGAGATCACCGACCACTAGAATTTCGCGTGTTCTATGTACTGCAGAATCTGGGAATGGATGAACTTTTCAATCGCGTCTTTCACTTGCCAACAAAATTCTGGATTGCCAGTGGAAAGCTACTCGTGTGTGTCATTCTGCAAAAAGCCTCAGGAGAAAAGGAGGGCAGATTTAGGAGCTTCCAACCAGAAACTCCAAACTCCAGATTTTATCTGTGGGACCAACAGTTGCAGGGAAACTTGGATCAAATCTCTGAAGTACTGTTTTTCTAGTGTCACAGGATAGAATGGAGTGTAACTGGTGAAGGGGCTTCGGAGATTAAAAGCCCTGCACTGTGCTGACCCCAAGCTTCACCTGGCACTCTGCACAACACCCACCTTACCTGAGCTAGTCCAGAGCCTTCCAGGAGGATAGCACCATACTACAAACACCCTACACTGTGCTGACCCCACATTTCACCTGGCACTCTGCACAACACCCACCTCACCTGAGCTAGCCCTGGAGCTGGAACAGTGTCAGGATTTGCACCCACCAGGCATGGAGTTCGAGACTGGGGTGTTCCGCAGGGAAACTTCTAGAACTGGGGATGTGCACACTTTGATCGGACAGAGAGGAGCAAGCCCGAAGGGTGCAGCCGCTGGTCAGGGCCCCTTCCCCCGCCGGTCCCAGCCGGTCCCCGCCCGGCCCGCGCCGCCTCACCAGCCGTCGCCCGCGGCGGGAACTCCGACCGGCCCCGCGGCCCCGAACATGAACGACCCCCGGGAGCGCGGCCTCGACGCTCAGGCCCGAGGACAGAGTCCCTGCGCGCAGCACCCGCTACTTCCACCGCGCACCTCAGCATGTGGCGGGCGACTTCCGGAAGCCGGCGGGGAGGCGGAAGCCGCGGGCCGGAAGCGCCCATTCGCTGCCCTGCGCTGCCGGCCCTTCCTGTCCCTCTAGGGGACCGGGAAGCTTCACTCTGCCACTTTAGGAACTCGGACTCCGTGCAGTTAGCTGGGGACCGGAACTGGGGGAGCGGAAACGGAAGGGAGTCCGTGGCGACCAGCGGAGCGACACGGTTGCCATGGAGACCGACAGTCGCACCAGCGGTGAAGCCCGGGCCTCGAGGTCATGGGCACGTTAGCCCGGCTGCAGGCTCGGTCGTCGTTTCTAGAAACCCAGTACTACTATAGGAACCGGTAAGTAAGTAACGGAGAGAGACGGAAGCAGCGGAAGCTTCCCGTGAAGAGTCCTGGATCAGGAAATGGCCGCACTTCCCCCCATGGCCTCAAGCAGGATCAGACCCTTAAAATGCCCACAGTTGGGGGATCGAGCCTAGGGACCAGAAGTACCCCCAGCTGGGTATGAACTGAAGAAAAGCCGGCACAGCAAAGTGTGTGAGGGAAGCCCAAGGCGGAGTATTCCCTCAATGGGGAAACTGAGGCAGGAGGCTGACAGTGAGTTAGGACCAGCTGACCAATATAGAGAATTCAAGACAGGCCTGAGCTACATAGGGAGTCCCTCACTCAGGATGGATGGATGGATAGATAGGGAGAGAAATAGAGAGGTGATAGATGTGCGTGTGTGTTTTCAGTATTTTAAACAGCACTGAACAACTTGATGAAACGTATATTTCTAGGTTTAGTGGCCGAAGGTACCCCAGTCTGCCCAGTTAGTTAGGTGAGGTCACAATGTCCGTCTGTCCACTTAGGAATTTCAGCTTGGTTTATCTCACAAACACCATGGAACTCAGTTCTATGACTCATTTGTCTTAAGGTGAAGTTTCTAAACCACTGTGAGAAGGGAATCAATACAATACACTAATACACTGATAAGGAAGATGTTGGGAACACCCTCTGACTCCCCACACCCAAACTTCTTGCCCAGCACAAGGGTCATGTAAACAGCCACCTTCTGGAGGCACGACCCTGGGAGTTTTGACAACTTAGGAGAAATCACAGAAAGTCCATTAGACTCAGGTAAAGTGCAGTGAGATAGCAGACCAGTGGAAATCATGTCAGTATGATACAATCCTGCTAAGCAATTCTTCCTGATGTATATATTATCTACTGCTTATTTTACCACGTGCCTCTTACAACACCAATCATAATTCAATATTATAGTCTTTGTGAGCTAGTATAGATCTCGTGCTAGAACTCGGAATAGTGTCTTGTTTGGCATTATTTCAGTTTCCCATGTCTGTCTTTCACACTTCCTGACACCTAATAGTGATACAATAATTATTTGTTGAATACTTATATTACTGAGTCTTCCAATTAATCAGTTTTTAAGTTAAATATAAAAACACTTAAGTTTTTATCTTTATCTTTTATTTTCAGGCCCTGTGTTTATGATATTAATATATAATTGAAATAAGTTCCGTCTCCTGATACTGACAGCCTAGTATGGAACAGAGGCATTTAAAAAATAATTGTGATCCACTCTGGATACGGGACCCAGAGAAGCAAAGCAGGAGCTGAGCTGTAAGCTGCTCTCCTGCTGGCTCAGAGTGCCAGATGGTACTGTGCAGGCTGTTGGGAGAAAAAGTCATCAGTGATCACACCCAGCTTAGAACCTGCATGCTTAATACTGAACTGGCACGATATGTCCATCCAGTGGTGCAGTAGTGGTATGAGTGTTTTGAGGGTAATCCACCCCTTCCTGATTCGATTGGAGGCCTGCTCCATGGGAGGGAATACATGCATAGCACTGTAGAACTGGTCAAAAACCTATGGCTAGGGAGGCCAAAGACCCTATGGGAAAATCTACTACTGATATTTTGCCCAAGTGGACATGTTTATACACCTTGAAAAGTAATAATGAGGGGGCTGTAGAGATGGCTCAGCCGTTAAGAGGTTTGGCTGCTCTTACAGAGGACCCAGATTCAATTTCTAGCACCCACATGGTGACTAACAATGGTCCATAACTCCAGATCTGACACCTTCTTCTGACCTCTGCAGGCACTGCACAACACTGGTGCACTTACATACATGCAGGCAATACATTTATATACATAAAATAAAAAAATAAAAAATAGCTGGGCGTGGTGGCACACACCTTTAATCCCAGGACTAGTGAGATCAAGTCCAGCCTGGTCTACATAGTGACTTCCAGGCCAGCCAAGGCTGCAGGAAGACCCTGTCTCAAAAAGAAAAAAAGGAGAGAGAGAGAGAAAGAAATGATAATCATAGTGGGAGAACATTATATAACCATTGTGCTAGGAACTTTTTCAAGTGTTCTTTTTGTTTTCACAGTGTTTCAAGTTAATGTATTAATCTATACTTTTAGAGCTCTTCAACAGTGTTCCATAAAAGTTCAATGAAGGGCTGGAAATGTAGCTTGGTTGATTGAGTGCTTATCTAGAATGTATAATGGCCTGGGTTCAATCCTCAGGACCCTATAAAGCCAGGAGCACTCCGCAGGTAGAGGCAGGAGAATCAGAAGTTGAATTCTATTCTTAGGTACTTGAATTTGAGGCCCATTTGGACTGCATGAGACCCTGTCAAGAAAGAGAGGTTGAGGGGGGTGGAATAAAGCAAGGAAAAGAGAGAGAAAGACAGACAAACTTGGTGAAATACACAATAAGCAAATAATATAATTTGTCTTTATAAACCTTGGTGTGAACCTTTGTCTTCCTCCCCTGGATTTTGACAATAGGCATATTTCTATAAACTTGGAGATTACTTGGAAAAATGAAATCATTCTAGACAAACACCATGATGAAAATAGCATTTCTAATATTTTATTTATAAATATTGCTTTCAATGTAAAGGAAAGTCATTAAATTACAAAGGAAACAAGATTTCAAATGTGCCTACTTTTTTTTTTAAAATAGGGCATTGATAATTTAGGGCAAAAAAATAATCATGAAATGTTAATATGGACCAGGGAGAAAGCTCAGTTGTTAAAGGCACTTGTCTTCAAGCCTGAGGACTTGAGTTTGGTTCCCAGGACCCACATGGTAGAAGGAGAGACTTGACTCCTGCAAGTTGTCCTCTGTCCCCTGCACAGTTTCATGGGCACTCATCTATACACACGAACAATCAATAAGTGTAAAAATTTTAATCAATACACTGTAAATAGGAAAACTCCTTGAGAAATTATTGTCACTTCCCTTCGGTTGTTGAATCCACTGGTTCTTCCCAAACTTTCATGTACCCTAGAATCATCTGAGGAGTTTGTTAAACAGGCAGATTTTGAATCAGCATGTCCCAAGGCCAGAGAGTCTGCTTTCCTGACAGGAATTCACTGACAGGGACTCTGCAGTCCAGTAGGACAGGCTGTGTAGGGTTTTACTGTACTTCTTAAGCATCCTTCTGAGGGATGTATCTGTTCTTTAACCACGGGGAAAGGAAAATGAGATTCCCATACTGTAGATACAAGGTTACACAATGCTGTCCATTCCCACGGATCAAATTCTCTTCCTGCCAACTGGTCTGATGGTCGGAGCAGGAAGCACCAAGACCTGCAGGTCCATTGGCAGGAGAGAGCCACTGGAGGAGAGGTCTGATTGCTCCTGTTTCCTTAGCGCCTTTCTTCTCTGCTTCTAACAACACAGTGACAAAAGTGTTTCTACCTAATGGCACTAGAATGATGCTGAAGTTAAAAGATGATTTTGTTGAGAAATATATTACTAAATAGTGACATTGGTCATTTTCATGTTTTTTTTAACTTGTAAAATTATTGAGAATTTCATATATGCATATAAGATGTTTTGATCAAATCCACGCCCCCTCCCTCCCTTCCAACTCCTCCCGATTCTCCCTATCACTTTTTCTTGACAACTTAGTGTATTGTTTTTAAATGGGGCTTTTTGCCTCTGAAGAGGTAACCCTAAAATCTTTTAGGGATTAGATAAGAGCTCCCAAATACTTTTGACATTTTTGGCCTTTGGAACAGAGAATGTTGCTAAGAGGCCCAAGGACGTTGTGACTTTTAGCCAAGAAACTGGCTACTTTTCTTTGGGGGTATTTTTATCCTAACTGCCAGTTCCTGCCTCCTATTCTCATCACACCATCCTCTGATGAGGTTACCCAAATTGTTGATGGGGAATTGGGACACAGACCACTCTGACTTCTTCCATGCTGAACAGGGACATGGGGTGAGGCAATTGGGGTACTCCTTCAGTGGGCCTATCTAAAAGACTCCCTGATTGTATAACTCTTAACTGTAGAGAGAAAATAAAGTCCTTTACTGGTACCTAGGAGATGTGAAGGAGAAGTAAAGGCAAGAGTAGTTAGCATTACTAGGTCTAGACAGGGAACCAGAAAAGGGCAGATTTCAAATGTTCATATCAGAGTCCATTGGAATTTCTTGGCGAGAGCTTCCAAAAGCATGCCTCTATTGGGTTCCTGCTCATTTTTCTTTTGTCTGCCAAGGCTGGTACTTTGAAGACTATACTAACCTGGTCAAAGGAACTTAAAGGACAGTTTTTTGCTCCTTACCCTCCAAGGTCAACTAAGTTCCAGGAGACTATGGAAAATTTCTCAAAATTTCCTCTAACTGTGGCAAGTTACCTGTCTTCTTGTTCAGGGAGGCCATGGAGACCCCACTAGGTGGACTTGAACCAGTGTCCAGTCTACAAAGAGGAAGGTCAACTCAGAGGAAACATCTTATCCATGCTTCCAAGTGAAGCCAGCCAAGGTCGAGCAGGACCTTTGACTTATCTTCACATAGGCGGAACTGGTAAAAGAAAGGAGCCAGGGGCTTTTCCCAAGCCCATGTGAAGAACAGATCCTCAAACAACCTTAAGAGTAAAAATAAATTGGTTTTTTTGGGGCCAACTGTATGGTCTTAAATACCCAAAAGGAATGTATAACCGAAGATTAAAGTGATCAGTATATTTAAGCGTTCAAGGGATTACACTTCCCAGACATTAGGCTTAAGTCCATATAAAATGGTATTTAGACAATTATTTCTCATTGATGATTTTGTTTCTAATTAGAAAGCAGTGCTTAGATGTAAGACTTCAAATCTTGATCTGCAATTCTGTAGTGCCCACCTGTAGCTAAGGGAGACAACCCACTATTGTTCTAAAATGATGGCTAAATTAGTTCTCTCTCCCTATCTAGAAGCCTTTGCGAGGAAACCAACACTGATTCTAGCCAGTCCAACAGCTATCAAAAGTGCCTGAAAACAAATCCTGAGTCCATGTTAAGTTTTCTTTAAGTTCTACTTGTAATAATATTGATCCTGAGTTTGGAGAGGTGGATCAGTGGTTAAGAGCATTGATTGCTCTTGCAGAGGACGCAAGTTCAATTCCCAGTACCCACATGTCAACTAACAACTGTCCATAACTTCAGTTCTGGGGGAATCTAACACCCTCTTCTGACCTCCTCTGGCATTGCACAATGTGGGCACACTTATATGCAGGCAAATACATAAAATAAAAATAAATAAATAGGGGCTGGAGAGATGGCTCAGTGGTTAAGTACACCGGTCGTTCTTGCAGAAGACCCGAGTTTGAATCCAAGCACCCACATGGCAGCTAACAACTATCCGTAAGTCCAGTCCCAGGGGATCCGACAGCCTCTTCTCACCTCCGTGGGCCTTGCACGATACAGGCGCACTTTACCCACCTACATACAATACATGCATACACATAAAATAAAAATAATAAAATTTTAAAAATAAACATCTTTTTTAAAACTAATAATAATAGTGATACTACCAGGCATTGTGGCTCAGGCTTATAACCCTAGCACTTAGGAGACTGAGGCAGAAGGCTAGCCATGAGTTTGAGGCCAAACTGAGCTAAATAGTGAGTTCAAGGTTAGTGTTGGGCTACAGGGTGAGGCCCTATCTCAAAAAAAAATTTAAAATAAATTAAGAAAAAAACTTTAGTATCTTAGGAATTAATCACATAATTTACATATTTCTCATTACAGAACCAAATTAAGAGTTTTGTAAAATCAAAACTAAGGAAGTTTTGTGAGAGTTTATATTAAAATCTTTATTGTGGATCCTCAGGCCTCTTGGGGTAAGTCTATAGCGCAGCTCTCCACTCCGGGACTCCCTAAGCGACATTCACTCTTCCATCCCCCGCCTCACCATTCTATACTCCTAGTTTGGGCCCTGCGCCATTCCTAGTCTCGGGGCCCCAGACACCTGGGGAACCAATACTGCTTCCTGACCCTTCCCACCCAGAGAAACTCAGTCCCTTTCTTGGGCTCCAGGAGCACCACTTCTGGTCCTGGCTCCGCCCTCACCTCTCTCTGCTTCCCTGGGCCTGCACCACCGGCTAACTCTCCTAGCCTGCACTACTATCCTCAGGCCTCTTCGGGTAAGTCTATAGCGCAGCTCTCTGC
>NW_008339927.1:2137638-2142932 GCF_000622305.1 Nannospalax galili
AACTTAAAAAAATAATAATGACATGTCCTCTAACTTGTTTTTAAATTGGAAAAGTTATTTTGCTTCTGTTTCCCTTTTTCTGTTTTCCTCCTGTACGTCCACTTTTCATTAATTTAACTCTTTACGGCCTGATTTTTGCTTCTTTACAAAATTTGAGTCAAATCTACTTCAATAAATGAAAAATAATATTTGAAAGAACTACATTTTTTAAAGAAAACAATCAAAAACATGCCTGATATACACAAAAATATGTCTTTAATTGGCATAGTTGAAGGGAAAATGTGTGTGGAAGGGTATGGACAGATCACTTGTGGAGGAAGAGGGCTTGAAGGTCTGTAGTGACAAGTACAGAGTGAGGTGTTCAGCTCTCACATCCAGATCTCTTACTGCCAGTGAGGGGGAATAGTGCATCTCTAGGAAGAGAGAGAAGGGGGTATCACCGAATACCTACTCTGCACAACATTCTGCCAAATGCTTTCACCAAAACTATTCAGGCTGGTGAGACTGCTCAGTGGTTAGGGCACTTGCCTGCAAGTGTAAGAACTGTAGTTCAGAACCCCAGAACCCACTAAACTGGGAACCATCAGTGCTCTTCTTGTGAGATGACAGGTGGAGACAGGAGAGTCTCCTGAAGCTAGGGGCCACATAGCATGGCCTCCCTCCAACAGTGGAACATGAGGACTGACATCTGAGGTTGTCCTCTGCCACATGCATGCTGTGGCACACGTGTGTCCACCTCTACACACATGAACACTTCTCACACAGATCATACACAGATAAAGACATTTATATTTGTAGTATTATATTTATAGTAATCTTAGGTGGTTGCTTTTGTTATTCATGGATTGTAGCTAAGGAAAGTGAACTCACTATGTAGACCAGGTTGGCCTCAGTCTCACAGAGATCTGCCTGACTCTGCATCCCAAGTACTGGGATTAAAGGCATGCACCACAATGCCTGGCTTCAACTGCCTTTCTAAACATGCACGGTGGTGCTTATATGAGTTTTATACCCTGCTCTCCTATCATGGCTTCCTGTTATGAATTTATAGAGTCCTCAGTAATGTGCCAGATGATCATTTAATATTCTTGGTAAACATATATTATCTCTTTTACAAAGAATGAAAATTATTTTTAAAGAATTCAGTTTACATTACTAGCACTCAAATGATTATCTAAATTGAAAGCATTGGATCAGTTTACTGGGTTAAGAACACACTAGGACCTCAGTGAGTTGAGCATTATTACATTTATATGAATAATGGATCCAGATTCAGACTAGTTTAAGAGTATATTGCAGGTTGATGCAGGGCTCTGAAGCCTGGGCAAGCTACTGGTGTTTTCTGCACAGCAGTGTAACCAGGTATTTCTGTTTCTCAAACTGACTTAGAAAGGCAGTTCATCACCTGTATGTGTTAGAGACCCTTACTTCCATACAGGAACTTAATGGATCATACCAAACACACATTTGTACAGATCAAAACTTCAAAGATCAAACTTCATGAGCTCTTTGACCTTTCTGATCTCCAGCAAATGATCTAGACTGTTTCAAAAAGACCAAAACATACTAAACTATAAAGGCAGGTGATCACTATCTGCTCTTGTGTATTCTTTTTCTTGTTGTAAACTTAAATTTTTCAGTTATGTATTAGTCATTTTTCTCACTGATATGTTTACAGTCTGCAGATACATTTGTAGTAACGTACATGACTGCAGATGTGCAGTTGAAACATTTTAATGGGGTGCTGTTCACATTTATCCAGATAAAAATTCTTCAATATTTGTTCTAAAATTTTATAAAATAAAATACTCTTAGTAATAAGGAATATATTTCTAAAAACAACAACCAATATCAGATGTATTGATAACATAAAAGAGGTGGTTTAGTTTTGAAAACAAAATGAAACCATATACTAATCCTGCCTATTTTTCATGCCCTAAAAGAGGATCTGAGCTTGCCAGCCTATTTACTGCTGCTTCTTTGGGGGAAAATCCAGCAATTTTCACAAGCTCTTAGTCCATTACTACACATGTAAATAGCACAGGTCACCCTGCATAATTATTAAGTGGTTGGCTATCAACATAAACAGGAAAAATGAAAATGTTCACAAGCCATTTAAGAAAATATCATTTTGGAATATGGATGTTAAGCCACAGTATCAGAACAGAGGTTGGAACTAATGGATAACAATACATAAACTTTAAGAAAAATATGTTGTGGAAACTTTTATAGAAATAATTAGGGGAAAAGGTACTATAATCAATTTTTAAAACTTTTTTTTCCAATTGATGAATGCTAGATGAATTTTAGAATAGTTACTGATGAAAATTGTTTTAGGAAAGAATGAAGGAAATGTCCACAAATATACATGAGTTCAAATAACGTGTATTAAGGAAGGTCTGACAGATATGCCAGAGCACTTAACATGTGAATGATGGGCACTTCAGGATTAAGTGTATGAGTAGGAGAGGTACAGGTTAATAACGAGGAAATACTAGAAGAAAACGTTCCTAAATGAGAAAGACCATAACTCTGGATAGACCCTAGGGAGACTTTCTTAAAAAGACATGCTTTACATGCTTGCACATGCGACTCTAATCTCTATGTATCTGATAATTACTAGTCACAGGTTACACTCAGATCCTTGGCACCCGAGTATGGGTATAAAGTCATCAGGTAGATTTCAATGGTAATGTTTATCACCTCTACTAATTAACATGAAGTAAATTTTTATGCTTCTTCAAATATAACTCTTTTTTTTAATTTGTTGATTTTTTGTATGTGTGTATCATCCAGAACACCCCAAAAATCTTATTCATCTATATACCCATGTGCAAGCATGTGTTAGTATCATTAAAAATGAGTCTGTAGGAAATAGGATATTCTAAAATGAAATGGAGATCTTTTTTAAAGGTTAAGAACTCATTCAATTTTATGTCTTACAGGGTTTATTCTGAGTTCAATATTGTATAAATGTATTAATTCAACTGTGAACCTAAAAGTATACAGCCACTTTTGAAAGAGATGTATCTTTGAAAGAGATGTATCTTTGCTCTGGAAATTGTTATTGAATATAGTAAAGCTGTAATGAAATGCTTCTTCTAAAAAAAAAAAAGAGACATGCTTTTAGATATTATCTCATAATTCCAAGAACACAGAAGAAAAAAATTCTCACAATCTTTTAGTTCAGACAGAAAATTAAAACTACAAAAGTATTTTCTAAAGAAAGATACTGGCATGGAATGCTTTATTTGAGCATATGAACCTAGAAGATAGAAACGATAATAATGACTGATTATTCAGAATGGTACTTAGAATCCTAACAAGGATTTGTATTTTGGGGAGGAGATGAAAGACATCTTAGACATATAAAAGCCCTCACCTGAAGACTTATACTCAAGATGTCTGTCTGTAATCAAATGAAGATAATACCAAAAAATCTCAAGAACAGATCGGAGAGAAGAACAAAAGAATGGACACAGTAGTGAGCCATTTAGCTGTAGCACTTAAGTTTATTTCATGAGCACCATGTTGCTAGAATCCCTTTGTAACTTCATGTGTTCTTCCTGGACACCTCTCTTGGCAAGCTCAAAAGTTTGTTTTAGTCTTCTGAGGGATTTCAGGCAGTGGTCTTGGTAGTTGTCAATGCAGTGCATGATGTAGGTTGGTTGTTTTTCTCATCACTTGGGCTAAATACCTGACAGGAACTATTTAAGGAAAGAAGTTTTTTAGGCGTTTGGTTGCAGAGGGTACCACCCATGGTCACTTAGTTCTACATACCTGGGAAGATGTCATAAAGGTGCAGAGGAGATTTCTTCACTTCATGGGGTGCAGGAAGTAGTGTATCAAGGCAGAGCCCCCATCTTCCAGCTAGGCCCCATATCCTGAACTTTCAACACACTCTGGGGACAAAGCATACAGACCGTGAGCGAGTGGGGACCCCTTATACTCCAGCCCTGTCATAGGTTCTTTTTCCACCTTCTAATGTCAGTTTTCTCATGACTGGTTCAGTCTGTGAATATTCTCTCCATTGACACTTAGAACTCCCCACCCTCTCTCCCCATCACCCATTTCCATAGCAAGCACCATAAAGCTTTAAGATTTGGTTTCGATAGAGCAGTATACCAGTCATTTCGTTTCTTTTTATTATACTTTATTCATTATTGTGGGAGGGTCTGGGGGTGGAGCCCAGGGCTTCAGGAGTGTAAGAAAGCACTCTGCTGCCCTACCTCCAGCCTCCACCCATTGAAGTATGAGATACTGAAATCAGTCAATAGATCCTCAAGTTGTAGGGATTTTTAGTCTTTCTTGGAATAGTCTTTCCCAGTCAATGGTTGTAAAATAATTCTCTGCATTTGCTTCTAATACATTGAAAGTTTTATACTATTTTCCCTTTGCTCATTTTGTATACTTTTGTGTGTGTATTATTGGTTAGAAATACACTTGTCTCAATAGCATTTAATCAATACTCCATCCTTTCCTTATGAGATAGTAAACATTGCAAGGTAGTAAAAGAAAAAGTACAGAAATTGCAGAGGAAGCCCAGTATAGTGGCTCACACCTGATGTCCCTCTCCTTGGAAACATGGGTGGGAGGACTGCCACAAACTTGAAAATACCCTTAAAACAATAAAAAATTTTAAAGAAAGAAACTGTTATACTAAGTGAAGTAACACAGACTCAGAAAAATAAACAACTTATGTTCTCCCTCATATGTGGCTCCTAGCACCAAATCCTTTTAAATTCCAGGTCATTTTAATAAGATGATGGTATACAGCAGTCCCTTCTGCATGAAAAATCTACCATCATCATGACTTCAACTGAACCTGATCGCTAAACATCGTCACAATTGGGCTTGTTGATGTTTGAGTTCATTCATGAAAGAGGGCCAATCAGGATCATTGGAACTTCACTGGAGTATCCAGCCACTCTTCTCAGCCAACTGTATGTAATTTGACCTTAATCAGACATGGTCTCCTGGATTTGGGGAAATATAAATCATACAATCTTAAGAAGACTAGGAAGAGAAGGCATGACCCATGCTCAGTAAAGGCTTTCCAATGTGTATACCATCAGCAACCCCTCAGCTATCTCGGTAAGTAAGCTCAATAAATTCATTGGTTCTCCAGTAAAAAGTCAGTCAAAATTGGCTTGAAACTAGAACCTTGAGTGGGAGTAAGCACTGCTTAGCATCCCCAGGAAAAGAAGTCTCAGAACAGATGGAAAATTTATTTGTTAATGCTATTATGTCTCATAATTATTTTTTGAAACGTATTTTTATTTTTTTAATTTCTT
>NW_008339927.1:2147070-2148039 GCF_000622305.1 Nannospalax galili
TCCAGCAAGCTTATCAAAAGTCCAGGTGGCTTCGGGGGCGCGAGGGTCCCGTTGGTTTCTGCTGGCTATAGTCTGACAGCGATCAAGGTAGTCAGCTTTCCAGGATAAGAATTGTCCATGAGAGAGGACCGTCTGAGCCACCCGAAGCCATTCTCCTGGTGTAAAGTACCCGCCACCGGACAGGGTCTCAAGCATGGATACAGTAAATGGGGCATTGGGGCCATAGTTCTTAACTGCATTATTTAATTCTTTAAGAGGTTTAAACTTGAGGCGCTTATACTCAACATCTGTTGGTATAGTAGAGCTCCTACTATGCCCTGAAGGAGCGGGAGCAGGAACCTGCTCCGGAGCAGCCTCACCCTCTTCTTGTGCCTCTCCCCCCTCCTCATTATCAGAGTCTCTAGGCTCTTCTTTGTCACTACCTAATTCTTCTTCAAAGGAGAGGCCTTCTCTGGCCACCTGCCTAGTGATTACAGGGAAGACAAGAGCCCCAGTTTTGGCAGACTTGAACTTAGTCTTTCCTGCAGCTCATGGCAAAGGAGCCGCAAAAACAGTTCTAGTAACAGCCTTTTGTAGGGAAGAGAGCTCTGAGTTGAGCTCTGCAAACTCTTTTTGCAAAGAAAGAACATCTCTTAAAGCTATAACTTGTTTACTTAGGTCATTTTTAGCTTTTAGAAGGATATCTGTATGGGAGGTGGTTATGGGAAGAACGGGTAATGAAATCCTCAGCTAGGGAAATAATTTTACTTTTGTTTTCAGGAGAGTCTTTGAGAAGATCTCGGACTAATGTCCAATAGCTGAAAGTCTGAATGGGAACTGCCTCAGAGCCTTTATCCTTTAATAGTTCATTTAAACACTGTCCCACTCAGTCCCATTTTTTAGGGTTGATTTCAGGACCATCTATAACAAACCAAGGACACTGGTCACTCACAAACACGAAAAAATTTACAAGATCTTTTTTCTTAACTC
>NW_008339927.1:2148587-2160905 GCF_000622305.1 Nannospalax galili
TTTAATAGCATCAAAATGTGTGTAACTTGACCCAGAATTGCTATTTTCTGTTTGCCATATAGAAATGCCCAGTGTGGGCACAAGATAATTTTGCATATAATGTTATTTGTGTAGATGCATCCATTAAAGAATTATTTCTTGAAAGAAAAAAATTTCAAACAGTTTGCATCTATTTAAAACTAACGTACCTGGGGCTGGAGACATGGCTCAGCAGTTAAGAGCACTGACTGCTCTTACAGAGGACTAGGTTTTGATTCCCAGCATCCTCATGGCGGCTAACATCTGTCCTAACTCTAGTTCCAGGGGATCCAACAGCCTCTTCTGACCTCCATCGACATTGTACAACATGGATGACTTACATACAGGGAATACACTCATACACATAAAAAATAATAAAATATTTAAAAAGAACTAATGTACCTAAATAAAGATTAGTGTACTGATATATAAACAGCAATTTTTATTATTCTTATTGTTATTATTTGGGGTTTTTTTTGTTTTCTGTTTTTAAGACAAGATCTCCCTGTAGCCCCAGCTAACCTGGAACTCACTAGGTAGACCATGCTGGCCTCAGTCTTACTGAGATCTGCCTGTCTCTGCCTCCTATGTGCCGGGATTAAAGGCATGCGCCACCACACTTGGCTTATAAACAGCAATTTTAAAAGGAATAAGGGGATGGATAGAAAGTTGTGCAGTTACAGACATGCATTGCTTTTCCAGAGGACCCAAGTATAATTCCAAGCACCTTCGCTGGGCTACTCCCAACCCTCTAACTCCAGTTCCAGGGTATTTGATACCTCTGACCTCTGCAGGTACCTTGCATTCATCTGCCTGTGGCCACACACAGACACAAACACACATATAATTCAAATCTTAAAGAAGTGTTCTTGGACAAAAATTATATTTTGAAAACAAAAACATAATAAGTGGGCATGAAGATATTACTGATACAAAATTTGGCCCCACCTTGAAAAACTAGTGTAAGCAAAATATTTTTAAAATGATTTTTAGGCAACAGTACAATGATGTAGGTTTTGATCTCAGAAAAGAAACAAAAACAACCAAGCAACCAAACAAAAAACAAAACAAAACAAAACAAAACCCAAAAAACAATGGAGGTTAGCCAGACAATTGCCCTAGTTTTTTGCCTGGATGTGATAAATTATAAACTCACAGTGTACATTTGTAGTCGCTAGCGTTGATTCCTTACATTCTAGTAGAACAAAAATGTAGCATACTCTGACCTATAACCAGGAGTAAAATGATCCATCAGTAGAAACAAACCCAGGAATATAAAAACTGTATCATCTTGAATTAAACCAACTCATTTAAAAGGCAAAAAAAAATTGGACAAGGCTTTTTAAAAATCTTTATTTGCAATTGTTTTTATTTTGTGGGTTTGAGAGTTTTGTCTGCATGTCTGTAAGTGCACCATGTCCTGCAATGCCTGTGGAGGTCAGAAGAGGGCGTCAGATCCCCTGGAACTGGAGTTAGAGACTTTTGTTGGCCATGTGGGTGCTGGGAATTGAACCTAGGTCCTCTGCAGGATCAGCCAGTGCTCTTAACTGCTGAGCCATCTCTCCAGCCCTGGGACAAGGCTTTTAAGTAGCTATTCAAAATGCGTTTAAAACTGAGAGGAAAATGTGAATATAACAGGAACTTGAAAGAAAAATGAAACTTTTAGTAAGTAAAAATATTTGAAATTAAAATGTTCTAAAACTGCATTTATATATTTAAGATTACTCAGCGAATCTCAGATTTACAAAGTAAAAACTTGCTGCACAAGTTAAGTGCAGTGATATCTTTTCCTGGTCATCGGAGAAATAAGTTCAGAGCCAAGGGCCTGTCACCTCACACATTCTTTACCAGCCAGACCATGTTCCCTATAACCACAATCCATGCATTGAAATCAGAAGGTGAGCATTAGCTTGTTGCTCCTCTCTCACCGGGAACCTCCAAACTCTGCAAGTTCCAGCAGTAAGTTTTTAGATTTATGCAACTTGAAGCAAAGCTAGCATGCACCTTAACTATGGCTAAGGGTTCTGTTTGTGTGCTCCTCTTTGAGGGACTGTGGGCAGCTTCTGGGAGAGAGGGCACCATTTTCCTCCTTGGAAGTCAGAGGGGCTTGTTGGGAAGAAGCGTTTCAGAGAGAGGGAAGAGAATCAGGGTAATGCAGAGTGCAAAATGACCAAAATTCATTACATACATGTGTGAGATTGTCAAAGGATAAAAAAATAAAGATTTTTGAAAAAGGATTCTTCTTGTCTTTTTTGGTTATCTTAAATGTGGAGCATTTTCTCTATTTTTCTTTGGTTTTTATGACTTGATCTTTTTGAAGATTACAGGTTACTTATTTTGTAAAGTTTTCCTAACTTCCTCCAACCTCCCAGGATATAGTCTGCACTGTTGCTAGGAATTTTGTAAGAGTGATGTTCCTCTCTCCTTGCTTTGACTAGGTGCTGCAAGGTCTTCATTTGATGTCATCCATTGAACAAAGAAAAGTAATGACTGGCTTCTCCATTAGAATACTCTTTTTAAAAAATATTTTATTATTTTTATGTGTATGTGTGTATTGCCTGCTTGTAGGTAAGTGTACCTCTGTTGTGCATTGCCCACAGAGGACAGAAGAGGCTGTCAGATCCCCTGGAACTGGAGTTACAGACAGTTGTTAGCCACCATGTGGGTGCTGGGATTCGAACCCAGGTCTTCTGCAAGAATAGCTAGTGTTCTTAACCACTGAGCCATCTCTCCAGCCCCTCCATTAGAATATTCTTAAAGAAGGGACTTTGAAGCTGTTTATTTCCTATTTCGCATCCAATTTTAATTTTACTTATTTTTTATCGCTTTGTTTCCTGTTTTATTTGATGGACTAAAATCCACTATTTTTTCCTTATTTTAATGCTGACATTTTCTACTGATAGTCATTTTGTTGTCAACGTACATATTAAACTCATGAGTTCGTTTTGACAACTCTGCTTCAAACTCAACACATTAGTTTCACTCTCCATCTTGCTATGTTGTCCCGAATTCCTGACTCCAGTATTCCTCCTGTCTACCTTCCAAATAGCTGGGATTGCACTACCACGCTTGGCTTCTCTGTGTCTCTGACAGTGAGAAGCCTGCCTCTCCTTATCTGGATTGCATTTACTTGAGCTGATCATGCTCCCTGTGTGTAAGCAAACTCCTGTTACCACAATGGATAGCTCCATTCTACCTAGTAGACTCCACCTCCCTGCCAACTTGAATGCCTTTCCCATCACTTTGAGGCTCTGATTAGCTGTGCTGGATGCCCTTACAGGTAGAGCCTTTCTTCACAGTACCATGACATCCCCAAGCCAGGCTTCCTATCCACAGAACACTCTCCTTAGTAGGCTCATACTGTGACATCCTGCCCCAGGAACCCTCTGGATGTGTTCATTCCTCTTCCCCATGCAAGCTGACACCCAACCGTAACACTCTCCCTTACAGCCTGTCTAGGAGTGACCCTTCCTCACCCTCTGCCGACAGCTTTAGGACTTGTTTAGGAAGTGAAGAGGTGAGGAGGAGGAGGAGGAGGAAATTAGACTTAGTGTGGTATAAGAAAAAGAAGGAAAAAGAGGTAGAAGGGGGAGGAAGATGAGGAGGAGGAGGAGGAGGAGGAGGAGAAACATTACATTTGTACCATACTATGATGCTCCTAGTTTATTATATAATATTAAGGTCCTTACAACCCCTTATTCATCAACCTATGGAATAATGATGATGATGATGATGATGATGATGATGAAGACTTAATAAAAAACAAAAAGTAGGACATAGTTCAAAAATGTAGTCCCATTTTTTAACTTAATATCAAGTGCTTCTTGTTAGACACATGTGAGAACATAAAATACGAAGTAAGTACAATTTCTTTAAGGAGCTTAAAATCCTTAACTAATGTATGGAGAACAGTCATTTTGTGCATCATCATATCTGATAGCACAGGACAGCTAACATTGGCATTTTGTTCCTACTGTCTAAATAGTTATACATTATCTGGTAATGAAAAGGAAATAGTATTAGATTTTCTATCTAGTAATTTTAAGATTTATTCTGTGGGCTGGAAAGATGGCTCAGTGGATAAGAGCACTGCCTACTCTTACAGAAGATCCAGGTTTCATTCCCAGCATCCACGTGGCAGGTAGCAACTGTCCTTAACAATTCCAGAGGATCCAACTCCCTCTTCTGGCTCCCACAGGCATTGCATGCACATATTGCACTTACATATCTGCAGGCAAAACACTCATAAAATATAAGCATTTTTAATAAAAGATTGATTTTTGCTTTATGAGTTTGAGTATTTGCCTGCATGTGAGTTTGTGCACCATGTGCATGCCTTGTGCTAGTGGAGGCCAGAACACATCCTGTAACTGGAGTCATGGATGGTTGCAATATGCCATGTGGGTGCTGGGTGCCAAACCTGGTCCTCAGATAGTGATTTTGCCATGGAGTCCCACAGCAGCAAGTGCTCTTAATCACCAAGCTCTCTCCAGCCCCACTAGTATCTACTTTTTCATAGCTAAATATGTGTGGGTTAGTCTAAGAACAAGATGTTGGTATGTAAAGGCAGTTCTTGCATATTATGGGAAAGACACTTAACCACAAATTGTTTTTCCAGTTTT
This sequence comes from Nannospalax galili, assembly GCF_000622305.1. Lineage (NCBI taxonomy): Eukaryota > Metazoa > Chordata > Mammalia > Rodentia > Spalacidae > Nannospalax > Nannospalax galili. The sequence goes on from NW_008339927.1 coordinate 2,153,228, forward strand.
TATTTACTGTCAGTTTGTTTCTGGTCACTTATGTTCACTTGAATGCAGTGATGTCCAGGAGTACAATACTCATGTTTGATGATAAAGTGACTGGAAACTTCCAGCTTTTTTATGTTTTATTACATTGCTGTAATACTTTGGTCTTTTATCATGATTAATTCATTTAGTATTCATTGTGATAATACTGATCATAATAAATTTGTTTCAAATTCATGTAGATGTCATATTTTATTCACTGCAGCAGGATTTTCATTATAATCTAGAACTAATTATTATACCATTAAAATAGTGTTATCCACATTTTTTTCATTTTAACATAAAATGTCTAGCGGTTCATGGCCTTGTGTGAGCACTCACCATCCCAGTGGAAAGCCAAGGATCTGTAAATTTCATTTTCAAGCAGGTTTCAAAAAAAGGGCAACAGAAAACAATATGTATAGAAGTTCAATTTCAGTACATAAATTAACACAGGAGTAAGTTGCATACTAGTTCTTTAGTGTTTCTTCCCTTTTAATTGTGATGTATAGCTCTTAATATAATATACTCTTTATTTATAAACATTATTATTGATACACCAAAAAGAGATTATTTAATTTTCCACTTGACTGGTGTCACCAAGAGAGCTTAAAAAACAAACTCAAAACACTGTGAACTTGATTGTTGAGTTCTGCATTTCTGATGACCAAAGTAAATGATGAAGTCCATGTGTAGCACATTAGCAACGACTACAGGAACCCATATTAATTCAAAAGAAACATTAAGTGTGGTTTGGGACCTTCTTGCTATGTCTCCTCATTGCAGAGACAGCCATTTGTTGACTGCTAACAGGAAGGGACAAACATATTTCAGCTATTTAAATAGACTATATTAAAAATGGAACATAAATCTAATAGAGTTGTATCATGTTAATGGTAAAATAGTTAAATAGTAACAAGAATTAGATTAAGCCTAAATCATGAATTTTATTTCTTAGGAACCTTGTTGAATGGGATTATCTTCACGGTCTTTTTGAGTTGCCTGCTCTAATGGGCATTGTACAGCTGTATGCTGCTGTGCCGTAAATGACACTTGTACCTGCTCCTCATCACATCTTGGATAAGATTTTAAATGAAAAATTCCTCTAACCCTGCAGTCCCTTGGATAGTGGCTTTATTTGCCATGGCATCCCACAGTGTTTGGTGCTTACTAATTATGGCCTTCCTCTTTGATCTTTCCAGTAACTTCTGTGATATAGCATTATATTGTGTCTTATACTTGGACCTTGTTTTTTCTTTCTTATTTAATTTATTTCTTTCCTAAATTTTTATGAACCAAAAATTATAACCTCTGAAGATGTATGATCCACAGTCGTAGTGATGATAAAGGAAGCCCGTGTATCTTAATAGTACTATAAAACCCCAAAGACCAAGGTCTGCTGCTACAGTTCCCACTGCTCCATTTCTCTCTCTGTCTCTCTCTGTCTCTCTCTGTCTCTCTGTCTCTGTCTCTCTTTGGTCTAGAGATAAAGGGTGCTCTTTGAAGGGGCTCTTCTGGCCTTCCCCCCTTCCCCATTCCTTCCACCCCCATCACTATCATGACTAGTTTCTCTCTCTCTCTCTCTGTCTCTCTCTCTCTCTCTCTTTCCCGCCTCTCATTTACCAGATACTTTACAGATATGAGTAAAAGGTGAGCCGAGTCCTCACATTCAGCATGTGCAAATGAACACATCTCAACTCTCCTTCCTAGAAGATTCTTATTCTATGTCCTAAACCTACTCTTTCTCATAAATGGCAGCATCATGCATCCAATGGCTCCCAGCGAGATTGCAAAGCAATTCTATTAGTTCAACCTTCATCTTTTCAAAACCAATTAGATATAAAAGTCTTATTTTCCATATGGTCTTTTTCCACTAGAATCTGTCTTCTGATCTATTGAATTTTGTTATTTTGCTTGTTCATTTGCTTGTCTGTATTTAAACAAGGCCTCATTGTGTAGCCCAGGCCAAGAACTTGGGATCTTCTTGCCTAATCTTCCAAATCCTGGGATTGAAGGCATGCCTCATCACACCTTGAATAAATGCTGGTTAAAAAATGTTTTCCTGGGGGCTGCAAAAATGGCTCAGCAGTTAAGAGCACTGATTTCTCCTACAGAGGACCTGGGTTCAGTTCCCAGCACCCACATAGTGACTAACAACTGCCCCTAACTCCAGTTTCAGTGAATATATTGCCCTCTTCTGGTGTCTATGTGCATTGCATACATGTGGCACACTTCTGGTATCTATGGGCATTGCATACATGTGGTACACTTAGATGCATGGAGGCAAAACATTAATACACATAAAATAAAAATAGTGTCTTTATTACATTTGTTTGTTTATTTGGGGAGACAGCATGCACATACTAAGGTGCATGTCTGCAGATCAGAGGACAGTTTTAAGGAATAAGTTCTCCTCTTCCATCATGTGGAATCTGGAAGGTGAACTCAGGTCATTAGGCTTGGTAGCATGTGCCTTTACCCATAGCCATCTTGCTGCCCAACCCCCAATGATCTTTGAAAATGTAAATCCAATTGTGTCATTGTTTTCTTGAGACCTTTCAATTTCCAACCCCAGAAGACATCCCAAAACTTCCGAGTAAAGTCTAACACTCTTAGACTGTCTAGCAAAACCCTCCCAGATCTGGCCCAGACATAATTCCCAACATATTTCACCACTTCCATCTATGAGAACCCTTCTGCTCTATTAGTTCCTGAGTCGCCTATGGCTTCTCTTGCCATCAGGACACAACAAAGTTTCTCCTAGAACTCGTTTGTCTAACTATAACTTCCAGGAAGATCAATCATCACAGTGCTCACAACCCTCTTCTCTATACTGATTACAACATCTTTATTCTTGATGGAAGTTAGGCTGTCCTCCTTGTGTGCGGGGACTACAGCAACTGTCATTCACTGCTCTCCCCAGTAGGGCCTTTGTATGCCATCAGATATACCTATGGTGCTATTACTGACAACTTAAAGAAGAACCTGAATTTAAGAGTAAGAAACCTGATCAAATTTATGTAAATATCCACAGGCTGGTCTAATGGGGGAAATTCCTCAATTGAGGTACCCTCCACCCGGGTGACTCTCCCAGGTGACAAACTAACCAGCACAGATGTGATGGTGTGGGAGATAAGCTTGAGCCTAGGTTAAAAGTCTTACTGACAGCCATACAGCAGGCCTGAGGCAACGGCCCGACCACTGAAGCCACAAGGAACGCCTTGTGACATTTGCTCCCATTGGAAGATCATGAGACTGATGCCTAGAGCTCACCACTCCCTAATCACCACCCTTGAGAATCCAAATTGCAACACTTAGATATTGCAACAGCCTGGGTCACGTGGTTCCCAGGAATCCTGGCCCGTCCGGGAAACTGGAACCTAACTAACCTGAAACCTGTTATGTTAATAAGGTGTCTGGCTCTGATGTCATGATAGGACACAGCCCTGCCAAAGATCTGAGCTGTAACTTCTTGATTGGACCCCCTACCCCATATAAGCTTGTGCCCTTCTAAAATAAACAGGATCTGCCTCAACAAACCTGGTCCCCTGTGTCTGAATGTGGCTCTGCTGACACAGTCTCCTCACCAGCCCTGGGGTCCAGGACCGGGCAGAAGCAGCAAAGATCCGAGGCATTGCTGGGCCAGCAGAAGAGAGGCCTCAGGGCGGAGCGAGCTGAACAGCGGCCACAGCTTGCGGCTGCAGCAAGGAGCGAAGGGCGGCGCCCAGGCGATTGGAGTCAGCACCACGCAAATGGAGAGCAGCCCCAGGCAGCGCCCAGCAAGTGGAAAGCGGCCACATGATGGAATTCAGATTTCCTTCCCCGAAGATAACCACTTTCAATAGTGTCCTCTATACAGCATCATTTTTCTGTATGTGCATTCTCCTGTACATTGTTACAATGCTTCTTATAAATATAAGGACACAGACTATTATGCTGCATCTTTTTCATGGTTCTTTATCTGCCCATTTCAGACACACCAATCTACTTAATTTTCTGCAAGAATAACATTTCATTCCATATTGTGTCTGAAGCAGTTGATTCTTACTAGGTTATTTCTTTTATTTAACAGCAACTATAAGGATTCATTATGAAAGCACAGCCCTCCTAGCCATCTATGAGCTCTTTTGTCAGTAACGCTTGATATATTCAGAAATCTTGTTCTTGATGAAGTTTAAGTTTTAATTGTACTTCTCAGGTTCCTTTGGGTGTTTTTTGCTTTCCCTGTGACTGACACTGAGGCGTCTGGGGTTTCTTTGCAGCCTCCTCTGTCCTCTATCTTCAGAAATATCTTCAGGATCTTCTCCAGGGTCATGAGTTTGGTCTGGTGGAGTCCGAGCAGGAGCAGTGGCCAAAGGTGGACCCACTGCAGTCACAGCATTTCATAAATTAAACTTCTTGGAACCATGTCTGCAGTATCTGCTCCAGGGCAAGAGCTTGCTCTCAAAAAGGCAGAAAGTCATAGATCCTCAAAACATGGCAGGCCCTTTGGAAAGAAGGCTTGTCATAGTTAGTTATGTGAATAATGGCAGAGTAAATTCCCACTTCCTCACATTTATAATAAAAATGGTCTCTTTCCAAACATTCTGTACACTGAGAATGAAAATATTCTTGGTTTTCTTGACTTTTGTGAGAACACAATACTGGTTTTATTTGCTTGTCTGTTTGCTTTAGACAGAGTCTCCTGTAGTGCAAGCTGACCTCAAGTGTGCTATGTGGCTGAGGATCCTGATCCTTCCAAGGAGTTGAAGCCCCCTCTCTGGCTGTGCTATCTCTCCATCTCTTTCTCTCTTTCATCTCTAGCTCTCTCATGTTGGCCAGTGTTTGTCTTTAAATACTTTCTATCCTCTAACCTTTTGTAGGATCCATTATGAAAGTGGATTCTGTCAGTTGATACTGAATTTTAATGGTGACATGGTGCAACCAGATCATTTGTTGTTCAAGAAGGTGCCAGGAATGGCAGAGTTTGAAGGCAAACTTCATTTGTAACCCTTAGGAGGTGACTAAGGCTTAATAAACATAATTAAAAGCTACTTTTTCATCCTCTTGTTTTTAGGATGAAGGCACATTGTTTCTCACAAATGTAAAACTGAGCTTCCTTGACCTGAAAGAAAAAGGTTCTCTTTCATGGGGAATTGAACTTTCTGTTTTAAGACAGAGTCTCTGTACACCCAAGCTGTCCTTAAACTGGAAGTCTTTCTGCCTCAGCCTCTGGAGTGCACCACCATGCCTAGCATGGGGATTTGAATTTTTAAAAAATGTATGTTAAAGACTGGGAGGTAGTAAAGTGCTTGCAAACCAATAATGAGGACCAGAGTTTGATCATCAGTGTTCATGTAAAATTGTAGGAGGTGGTAGACAGGCTAGAAATCCCAGTGCTACGAAGGCACACATAGGTAGATACTTGGAGCTTGCTGGCCAGCAACTTCATGGGTTGTAGGCCAGTGAAAAACCCCATTTGAAAAAAGTTAGCACCTGAGGAACACCACCTGAGGTTGACCTCTGACCTTTGCACTGCACCCATATGTGCAGGTGCAAACACACACATGCACACACACACACAGTGTGTGTATATGTATATATGTATATATAAATGCACGTATATGTATGTATACATATATAAATGCATATAGACATATATGTTAATTTTCTGGGTTTTTTAAAAAACCCTCAGAAAATGAAAAACTATAGAGTATAATTTTTCCTATTTTGTAGTTAATTGCTTTCATATTTACTATTTACTTTTAAAAATTTGCATTTGTTTTTATTCTATGTGTATGAGTGTTTTGCCTGCATGTATAGAAGTGCACACATGTCATGTAGTGCCCACAGTGGCCAGATGAGGGTGTCGAATCCTCTGGAACTGGAGTTACGGCTAGTTGTTAGCTGCCATGTGGGTTCTGGGAACTGAACCTGGGTCCTCTGCAAGAGCAGCTTATGTTCTTAACTGCTGAGCCCTCTCTCCAGCCCCCCATAGTTAACATTTCTTATGGTTGGAGGTTTTAGGTTTGGTTGCATGTGGCCTTCATGGCTGTGCTGTTTAGCCTGTGCTGTGGCTTATGTCACCTGTCACCAGGTCATCTGCTTTGGTACATGTAACTGTTGAGCACCCATTCTGTGGTGTCTTTGTGGCTATGTTTCTGTGCTCAGAACCACATTCTAACTGTATCTCAAGCTATGAGAGGAGACATGGTGTGAATGACAACCTTTGTTTGCCTGTGAAATCATAGCTCTTAATTACTATTTTAGCTGACGATCATACATAGGGTGTGTTTTCTCTGCTAAGGTGGTGTGTGTTTTTCTTTGGGTTTCAGAAGATTGCAATATTTTAAGTGTATAAAAATAAAATGTAGAAATAACAAAAGAAAATCATGGTCTTTGCTCTAGTCGTTTGTGTCAGTTCACATTTAAAAAAATACTTTATTTTTTTACTTTATGTATATGAGTATATTGTCTGCATGTATGTAAGTGCACCATGCCATGCAGTGCCTGTGAAGATCAGAAGAGGGCATCGGATCCCCTGGAACTGGAGTCACAGATGGTTTTTATCCACCATGTGGGTGCTGGGAATCAAGCCCAGGTCCTCTGCAAGGAGCAGCCAGTGCTCTTAACCACTGAGCATCTCTCCAGCCCCCAGTTCACAGTTAATTCTTAATTTCCCAGCTCCACTGTTTTAGATTGGGGTAGTACAAGGTTTCAGTGTCCTACTGGGTGGTGATTTGTGCATTCTTTTGCATTTTCCTTTTCCTTTGTGTTTCTTCCCATTTACTTTCCCTCCCTTCTGCTCGTCTGATGTTTCTTCCTGTCATCTCCCTTAGAAGCAGTGATGACTGAAAACCCAGACTCTGGAGCAAGGTTACTTAGAATCAAAGCTGAGCTCTGACACTTGCTCAATTTGAGGACTTGGGCCTATTGCTCTCTCTGGACAGAAGCATCTTCTTTGTCAAAGGGCTACAGCAGTGACTGGGGATGTAGCTAAGTGCTAAAGGATTTTCCCAGCATGCATGAGGCCCTAGATTTGATTCCCCACCACCAGAAAAATAAAAGGGAGAGTTGTGTAGATAGTAGTTGTGTGGAGATTTGTGTTGTAATACAAGATAATTTTCTGGTGTGTGAAATGCTGGAAACAATACCCAGCATGTAGAGTCCTAACCAGTTAGTAAATGCTGGTTATCTCAGTTACAACATCTCTCCTGCCTGCTTATCTCTTGCCTCTGATCACCTCTGCCGTTAGGGCAGAAAGCACTCACTGGCACTGCAGCAACCCTGGCATCTTAAAATCGGGGAATTTCAGTGAGCGGGTGTACTGAGGGGAGCTGAGAGCGGCCTTCCCGGAAGGACCCTGCCATAGTAGCGTCTTCCCCCACTGGGAAGCACCTTTGGTAAGACAGGCGGTCTTGGAGGCACTGCAAATGCTGTGCAAAGTCCTTAGGGCTGCTGTCTTCTCAACAGTGAAAGAGACTGTCGTCAAGCAATCCTTAAATATAATTGTGTTAAATATGAAGAGCTCTGTGGATAGAAGGTGGAAAGAACTGGGACTGGAGACGGCTCCATAGTCAAGAGCATTTCCTGCTCTCCAGAGGACTCCTGTGTGGGTCCCACCTTGGTCAGCTCACAACTGCCTGTAACTGCAGCTCCTAGCCTTCTAGCCTCTGTGGGCATC
>NW_008339927.1:2161784-2163321 GCF_000622305.1 Nannospalax galili
GCTCCTTGACCAGCCAGTCTATCTGAATAAGTGAACTCCAAGTTCAATGAGAAACTCTGTCTCAAATAATAGACTGGAAAGTGATCGAGGAAGACACCCAATGTTGATCTCTGGACGCCATACATGTGCGTCCATCCCTGAACGCACATATGTACGTGCCTACATGAACACATACTTAGACACACACACACACACACACACACACACACACACACGAAAACACAGTTCTGAATTTTTCAATAAAAAGTCACCAATTTCTAGCTGTATTCATTCAGCAAACACGAGGTGGTAAATGTGTGCCAACCGGCACTCTAAAAAAATTCTTCTCTAATTCAGTGTAGATGACCCAAGTGATACCATTTTATCCATTAGAGTCAGTAAAACCTAAGAACTAAGTTACTTGTCTTTTATAAGCCCATAGCCCATCCACTGACTTCTGTTATTTATTTTTCATGTGTATGAATGTTTCACCTGCATTTATGTATGTGCACCATATACATGCTTGGTGTCCGAGAAGGCCAGGATTGGGTATCAGATGCCCTGGAACTGGAATTAGAGGTAGTTGTGAGCCCTCATGTGGGTACTGGGAATGGAACCCAGGTCCTCTGTAAAAGCAGCAGCACTCTTAACTACGGAGCCATCTCTCCAGCCCCATCCACTGCTTTAACATAAGCAGACTGAGAATTCGTACCAGAACTTCATTCTGTGATGGCATCATTGGAATTAGAGGCAATTCACTTACCCGATAAGTAAGTTCACTATGCAAGCATTTTGTTTTGCATGATACATACGTAGTGACATTAGAAGCACAAGTTCAAATAATTATGTTTTAAAAATAATGACACATTGTTTCATTTCCTAATAAAAATTGCTACCAAATTAATTAGTTGCATAATAGATGATTATAAAAATTAAAAAGTAAAGCTGTTGAAAGCTCATGGCTTCTCAGAGAAAGGTTAATTTTTAAAATAACAGCTCATGATTTTTTTGAAATGTGTAATTTAGTATTTTAATTTTATTAAAGTGACATTTGAATTGCAATTACCATCTTAGAAGAAATTAAAAATTAAGGTTAATAGGTTGATTTGCTTTAGAATTATATTAGTTACTAATTAAATACTTAAAAACATTTTTTTAGTGCCGTTGATGTGTTTAGGAAAAAAGAGAATGATGCAGCAGTCAAAATCCAGAGCTGGTTCCGAGGGTGCCAAGTCCGAGCACATATCAGGTGCATTCTTTTTATCATGGAAACATCAGTTATAACATAATGATACTGTGCTGGGCAGCTTTAGTGTCAACTTGACACACCTGGCTTGAGGGAGCCTCAATTGGGAATTTCCTCCATTGGACTGGCCCATGGCCATGTCTGTGGGGCATCTTCTTGATTGTTGAGTGATATGGGAGGGCCTGGCCCACTGTGGGTGGTGCTGCCCCTGGGTAGGTGGGCCTGTGTTAGATAAGAGAGCAAGCTGAGCAGGGGCCAGGAAGCAAGCCACTAAGCAGTGTTCCTCCATGGCCTGTACTCCAGCTCCTGCCT
>NW_008339928.1:0-3253 GCF_000622305.1 Nannospalax galili
AACTCTTTCTACCTGACACAGACAGTGCATTTCATTACAAACCAAATTCCAGCCAATATTTAAAATATTACCCATCACAAACAAATTGGCTTTGTCCGACACATGGAGGGGTGGTTTAACATGCATGCCAATAAATGAAATAAATCATAAAAATGGACTTAAGACAGTAATTACACGATCTTCTCAATAGATACTCAAAAGCCCTTTGAAAAAAATCCAACATACCTTCATGATAAAAGTCCTGGAGAGAACAGGACTGAAGGAAACACACCTCAACAGAATAAAGACTGTCACATACTTACAGCCTATATCATCCTAAACAGAGAAAACCTTGAAACAATCCCATTAAAAACAAGGAGAGAAGACTGGCCACATTCAGCCTAATGCTTGTGGCCCCACCTAGAGCAATGAGACCAGAGAAGGGAAGTAAAGGAAAACTAATAAGACAGTAGCAGCCAAGTCTCCTTAGTTTCAGTTGATATGTCATACGTCAGAGGTCCCCAGACTTCCAACCGAAACCTTTTAGAAATGATCAACAATTTCAACAAAGTAGCAGGACACAAATTCACCTTGCAGTATCAGTAGCCTCTAAGGAGAGCATGGTAACAACACAATTCACAATACCTTTCTCTAAAAATCTCATAATAAACTTAATCAAGTAAGCGAAAGATCTCGTCAATAAAATATTTAAATTTCTGATGAAAAATATTGTGGGAAACACTAGAAGATGGAAAAATCTTCCATGCTCATGGGTTGGTAGAATTAATATTGTGAAAATGGTCATCTTACCAAAAGCAGTTTACAAATTTAATAAAATCTGAATGAAAACCCCATGACATCGTTCACAGAATTAAAAAAAACAAAACAAAACAAAACAAAACAAACCCTTAAATTCATTTGGAAGGACAAGAGATCCTTGATTGCCAAAACAATCCTGAACAAAAAGAACAATGCTGGAGGGATTCCCATGTCAGGTTTCAAACTATATTACAGAGCTATATAACAGAAGCAACATGGTATTGGCACAGAAGTCAGACAGTGGTCAGACAGGTAGAACAAAGGAACAAAATTCAACTCAAGATCTCAATGTAAAGGTTGAAATTTTGAAACTGCTGGTAGAAATTATAAAGCAGGTCTGCACGATACACATGCAGGAAAGACCTTCTCCTAGGATTCCATTCGCTCAGGAATTAAGCAAACAACTTACATAAAGGACCTCTTCAAACAAAAAAGTTTCTGTACTGTGATAGCTCTTCATCCACGTTCATTTTTACTCTATTCACGATAGCCAAGAAATGGAAAGAAACTAAATGGCCATCAACTGATGAATGAATAATGAAAGTCTGATGCATTTAAGCAATGGAATAGTATCCAATTGTTAAAAAAATGAAAATATGTCATTTGTAGGTTAATGGATGAAATGAAAACAATCATCCTGAGTGAGGTAACCCAGACACAGAAACACAAATGTCACATGTTATCTCTCATAGCTGGATGCTAGCTTTGAATTCTTAGATAGCCGTGTATCAGATGGAAAATCCAGATCCAGAGAGCAAATGAAACAAATAAATGACCAGGAAGTGGGAGTAGGGCACTTCATGAGAGGGAAATAGAAACGGAGCGCTGTGATAAAGAGGACAGGGGACTCGGTCTCAGTGTGCATGTGTGAAGGGGCCTTCGCGCTCATTGAGACTGCACATCTGGGATGATGGCAGAGGGGATAACCACAGCAGCAACCTGCTGGCAGTGGAAACTGCAGGTCTTAAAGGGCAGCTGCAAGACTGTGGAACAGTGATGCTGATGAGCTTTCCTAGTACTGGAAAGTGCTATGCAAGCTTACAGAAGAGAAAAAGAATCATTAATGTTACCCAACTGTAAATCCTGAGAGATGCAACAACTGACCTGATATGTTCTAGAACAGACAAGGAGACATGAAGCTAGCAGAGACTTCAAAGCTTCATTACTACTGTCTAGCTTTCCTAGTACTGGAAAGTGCTATGCAAGCTTACAGAAGAGAAAAATAATCATGAATGTTACCCAACTGTAAATCCTGAGAGATGCAACAACTGACCTGATATGTTCCCTGACAGAATAGTAGCAGGAGTATTATGGGAGTATTCAAATATTTTCTGCTTGGATTTCACAAGATGGAGCCTACCTGTCTCTGCATCAAGGCCAGCAACCTGTGGCTAGAAAGGACCCAGGTCATAGATGAGAAACTACTACTATTATTCTGGTGAATGCACATAGCATTAAGGTGGTGCTTGATGACATTTTTATACTCATAGAGCAGTGTACCTCTCAACACTCACCAGAGAAACTCTTTCTTTCAGAACATGATGATTAACATTGAGACTCACAACTGGTCAACATGTAAATAATGAGACTTGGGAGTGCTAAGCCCTAAATGGGACACATATCATACCCTCTGCTTTTAAGGCTTAGAGATCATTATGGAACAGAAGGTGGAAAGATTCTAAGAGCCAGAGACGGTGGGTGAATACAAAGCAATTGCGTTGTTTGGACACAACAGGAAAGCACTTGCACAGCATGCACAACACTTGTGCAAGCCCAAGTCAGACGAAAACCCAGCATGGATGAGGGTGAGAAAGAATTCCCTGTCCTAGCTGAGAACCCACTGGTAATTGACAGCTTCTTGGGGAGGTCATTTTTCCTTAAGGATGTGACATGTGGTAGTCTGAACTGGCTCTAAGAGATGGAAAGGAAAGCAAGAGCATTTGGGGAACGCACTTTAAACTCAGTAAGACTTTTTAAAAAATTTTTTGAGACAGGGTCTCCCTGCATCCCCAGCTGACCTCGAACTCGCTGTGTAGACCAGGCTGGCCTCGAACTCACAAAGATTTGTCTGCTCTGCCCCCCAAATGCTGGGATTAAAGGCATGCACCACCGTGCTCAGCCCTTAGATGTGATAAGAATTTTAAAAAGAAAATAGTAAGATATGTGAGGGAAGAGTAGTAAGTTGGGGTTTTCAATGGCGGTCGATGAGGTCTGAAAATGACGAAAATTCGAAGTTTGAAATTGTCAAACTATCAATATAAATATTTTTAAAAGCTTCTGTGCAGAAATAATCAAGTGAAGAAGTCCATAGAATGTGGGAGAATCTCTGCCAGCTGTGTATCTCAAAGACTGTTAATTTCCAGAACACACAAAAGAATCAAGAACCAACCTAATTAAGAAATGGCCTGGATGCAAAGGATCAGGGAGAGTAAAGGTAAGCCTCGGAGCCCCAGAA
>NW_008339929.1:0-563 GCF_000622305.1 Nannospalax galili
AGGGTAAGGACTGAACCCCAGGGCCTTGTGCATTCCACCATTGAGCTATATCGTCTAACCTCAACCTTAAATCTTTCAGAGCTCTGAGTGAGACAATAAACTTAGACCTATTCAAGATTAACAATAATAGCATAAGGAAATTCAAGTTGAAAATACTATATTAAAACTATTCTGATTAGCTTATCAATGTACAACACTAAATTCTTAAAAAAATACTTCAAATTTCAATTTGGAAAAAAATTTGCACAAATTTTGGAAAAAATTTTTTTCAAATTGAAGAAAAGTTCCAGCAAACCAATAAACACAATATATTAAAAGTATTTTAATTATGCCAGACAACTCTAAAATTTGTTCTAGTACGAAACAGAAAATTCATTATTTAAGTTATCAAGAAAATTATAATTGGAGGCTCAGTGGGTAAATAAATGGCTTGTGTATGCATGAGGGCCTGATTTTGGATCCCCAGTACCCACAAAAAAGCCATGTTTAGCCATGCCAATCTGTAACCTTCCATAACTCCTGTTCCAGGGTGATGCTGTCTTATGACCTCTGCAGGCACTGCA
>NW_008339930.1:0-509 GCF_000622305.1 Nannospalax galili
AGAGATCAAACTATCCCTTTTTGCAGATGATGTGATATTATATCTAAGAGATGTGAAAAATTCTACCAGGAAACTCCTAGAAATTATTACCATGTTCAGTAAAGTGTCAGGTCACAAAATTAATCTACAAAAGTCTGTAGCTTTTCTACTTACTAATAACAAGCAATAAAAGAAAGAGAACTTGGAAACACTCCCCTTCACAATAGCTGCAAAAAATATAATAAAATATCTTGTAATAAACCTGACCAAAGATGTTAAAAAGCTCTATAATGAAAAATTTAAATCTTTAAAGAAAGAGATTGAGGAAGACATCAGAAGCTAGATGGACCTCTCATGGTCATGGATTGGAAGAATTAATGTTGTGAAAAGGACCATCCTACCAAAAGTCATTTATAGATTCAATGCAATTCCAATCAAAATCCCCATGACATTGTGCACAGAATTGGAAAAAAACATCCGAAGATTCATATGGATCACAAAAGACCTCGGCTAGCCAAAACAACCCTGAG
>NW_008339931.1:0-1287 GCF_000622305.1 Nannospalax galili
CTGAAATCCTGGGAAGCACTAAAGTTAAACGAAGAAGAGATCAACAGTTTAATCAGACCCAAAACATATAAGGAAATAGAAAGAGTATTAAAAAGCCTCCCCAACTAAGAAAATCCCAGGCCTAGATGGATTTACAACAAAATTCTACCAGGCATTTAAAGAAGACCTCCAACCAATATTACTTAAATTATTAAAATGGTAGAAACAGAGGGAGAACTCTCAAATTCCTTCTATGAAGCCAGCATCACTCTAATACCCAAACCAGGTAAAGACACAACCAAAAAAGAAAACTATACACCCATATCCTTAATAAACATAGATGCAAAAATTCTCAACAAAATACGTGCAAACCGCATACAGACACACATCAAAAACATCATTCACCATGATCGAGTAGGCTTTATTCCAGAGATGCAGGGCTGGTCCAATACACACATGTCAATAAATGTCATTAATCATATAAATGGACTCAAAGACAAAAACCACACTGTCATCTAAATGATTCAGAAAAGGCTTTTGACGAAATTCAGCATGCATTTATGTTCAAAGTCCTAGAGAGAATTGGACTGGAGGGAACACACCTCAACATAACTGAAGCAATATACAAGAAACCCACATCATTCTAAATGGAGAAAACCAGGAAGAATTCCATTAAAATCAGGAACCAGACAAGGCTGTCCACTATCTCCATTCCTTTTTAATATAGTTTTTAAAATCTTTCTAGAACAATAATACAAGAGAATGAAACCAAATAGACACTAATTAGAAAAGAAGAGGTCAAGTTATCCCTATTTGCATATGATATGATACTATACATTAGAGATCACAAAATTTGCACCAGAAAACCCCTAGAAATGTTTTAACACTTTCACAAAAGTGGCAGGTTAGCTGTGGGAGACAGGGAACCAAAATAGAGCTATTGTAGCTCTATTAGACAGGAAAATATATTCTTGAGATACATTGTTATATATGAATTTAATATGCATTTTCTATTTAACTTAATGGATTAAGTTCATAGTTAGAATTCATTATTTCTTGGAGAATCCCAATACTTATGATGGATGTCTACTTTCATTGCACGATACTATACCAAAAAAATTCAATGCTGTTTTTGTAATTGAAATTATAACTTTCTCCCAATTGGCCAGTTCCTCCAAGCGTCAGGGCCTGCCACAGAGGGTGGACTACTGAGGGGCTGCTTGGAGCCATCTTGGAATGGAAATGGGAATCCAGGAGGAATGCGCATGTCGACGAGTGTTGAGACAGAGATTTCCCCAGTGCCTCACC
>NW_008339931.1:3065-8038 GCF_000622305.1 Nannospalax galili
AATTTTGAATTGGATAAGGCCTGCTCCTAGGGGTAGAACACACATCTGGTGCTCTAGAACAGGCCAGCGCCTTGTGTCAATACAGGCTACAGGCCCTAGTGAAGAAACCATCATAAGTATACTGTTTAATGAGTATAGTACACCTACTGGGATATCTTCTAGGCATTTGTATTTACATTCATGTTTGTTTAAATGAGTCTACTTCCTTCCATTTGAATTTATACTAGAAGAAACACCACTGAGATGGCCTAAAGATGACTAATGGGAAGGCCCAAGAACCCACTATCTTGCCATGATACATGAGAGATTGCCCTATATCTATCACCCCCTCTAAGGCTCAGGGACCTTAGTGGAAGATTGGTGGGAAGATTGGAAGAGTGGAGGAAAGGGGTGGAGTGTCTCCCAATTGGCCAGTTCCTCTAAGGGGCGGGGACTGCCACAGAAGGTGGACTACTGAGGGGCTTCTGGGAGCCATCTTGGAATGGAAACGGTGAGCCAGGAGGAATGCATGTGGCAGTGGGTGTGGAGAGAGAGATGGCCCTGCTTCATAAGATTTTAGAATTGGAAGTGGAGAGGGTGGCATACAATCAGTTAAATGCAGAGAAGTCTAATTTATATGTAAGAGTGTTCAGGCAAATGTGATTATGCATACTCCAAATTTCCTTTGAGGTGTTCACCTGAATTCCAGATATAAAAAATTAAAATTACATAGAATATTTCAGATATACAGGCTGCAATGTGATATTTTGATGAAACTATACAATAGGAAATGATAAAATCATATTAATGGACATTTGTATCTACAGGAACACATCTTATTTTTAAATTTTTAATTATTTGAGATTCCATGTGGTGTATTTCAATCACCTTCACGCCTAACATTTATACCTAACTACTCCCAGCTCCGCCTGTACATTCCCACAACTTCGTCATGTCCTTTTAAAAAGAAATAACCTACAGACTCCTATCTTTGATGTCCATATACTGCTGGGTTTAGGATCAGTGACTGGAGCATGGTTGACCTACCAGAAGCCACAGTCTTGAAAATCTGACTCTCTTTTCTCCAGAACCCATCAACTGTCCATAACTCCTCAGTTAGGGATATGAGTTCATGAGCCTCTCCCCACTCCATGCTGGAATGCTGACTAGTTTGATCTTGTGCAAGCAAACAAGGAAGCCTTTGAGAGTGGGTGTGATATTATGGCTGTTCCATTTGTTGGCTATACCCTCCATTAACACTTATTCTCTGTAACTTGTCCAGTTGTGAGTTTCGGCATTAATCACTGTAACTTCTCTGATGAGATCCAAGAGCTTGACTAATCTCTGGGGATAAAGATGCACACCTTTAATCCTAGCATTTAGAAATCAGAGACAGACAGATTTCTGTGAGATCAAGACAAGCGTGATATATTTAGGAAGTTCAATGCCAGTTGGGGCTACAGGAAGACTTTGTCTCAAAAATACCAAAAAAGGAAGAAAGATACAAAGTTAGAGAGAAATTTGTCCTTTTAGTAGAATTATAGCACTAGATTTACCATTGTGATCTCCTCAGTCATGGTTTCTTGGCCACATTTAAGGCAGCAGGCATGTGTTCCCTTAAGTGGTATGGGAATTCAGTCTAATTAGAAAGTAATTGTTTATCCTTATAACACTGGGGCCGGTATTTCATCCATAACCATATCTTGCCACTATGATCAGTATTACAATTCATAGGGGTCACAGCTGAATAAGACTGTTGATCATTTTTCCCCCAGAGAGAAAGATTCCTTATATCCATGTAGTGGGAGGTTTTTCACATCTTTCTGTTTCAGGTGATTCCTGGAAGCCAAACTGGAAGAGTTCAAAGTTCTTATATGTTTGTAATTATGATCCTGATCCAGTATTCTGTAGCATGATTGTTAAGTGGTCATTATTGAGTTTTACAGTTAGCAATATATCTACATACCATGTTTTAATCCACTCCTGGAGTTGTGTTTAATGGTATTTCAAAGAGAGAAAATACATCATCCAACACCTACACCAGTAAAAATCTGATTAAAAATCAACAATGAATCATCACACATCTTTCACAGAGAACAATAAAGATACTGAGGGCAAATACAGATAATTGAAAGGCATTTTCTCCCATTGTTGATGTGTGTGCAGATGAATAATTTTATGCTTTCTGGACATGGATCACTATTCACTATATGGGAGCAATAGCAGTGATAAGCTGAAAGGATTGGTGTGGGATCCAAACAGGGCTGAAGTGGTGTATCCAAGTCACTCAGGAGAATGCCATCTACAAACAGAATTGGATCAGTGTTCTTATGAGCATAAAGATGGAAGGCTATCTGAGAGACAGAAGTTTCTTTTTAGTAACAGAATTAAAGCTACTCATCTAAGGAGTAGGTGGGTAAGAGAAAAAACATAAATTTTTAAGTGTTATAGAAAAATACATCTTCAAATTTTTGGGGTTTGTTGATTTTTTTGAATTTTTAAAAAATATATTTTGATCATATTTCAATACCTGTCTTGCTCTCCTATATGCACCCCTTACTATTATAGCCTGATTTCATGTATCTAACATAGATGGTAGATGATAGATGATAGACAGATAGATGATGATAGATAGATGATAGATAGATAGATAGATAGATAGATAGATGACAGATGATAGATTAAAAAAGATTTATTATTTCTATACACGGCTCACTTACTTACTCTTTGTCCTTGGCTGGCCTTTTCTGGAGTCTTCTGTGAAATAAGGAATTAAGAGCAAATCAGTCCTGTTTGGTTCCACTAAAAGCATGTTCTGACACATTGCTCATTCCTAGTGGCCCTCGAAGGAAGGAAGCCAGTGTGTGATACACTCTAAGGAATACTTCCCAGGACCATCAACATGGGGACATGTAGGAGGACAGCTCACTCGACTTTGGCAGTTTCTGAGAGGTGCTGCAGCTCCAATGGCATGTTTAGGATGTCAGGAAAGTGCTTCACCAGGATCATGATCAGGTAAAGGAGCAGAGATATTCCTGTGGGTGACAGTTGGGTCAGGGTGAGGAGTTGAGGACACTAGGAAGGAGCATGGGACAGGGAGCTAAGGGTGGACTGCAGAGGTGTCTCAGCAGTTACCAACACTGGCTGCTCTTCCAGAGGACCAGAGGTTGGCTGTCAGCACCCGCTTGGTGGCTAACAGCAGTATACAACTCCAGTTCAGGGGACCTGGTGCCCTCTTCTGGCCTGTACAGATGCTGCACTCTAATGTGCATGCACATACTGACACACATGAATAACACACTGACATATATACACATAAGTAAATAAAATAAATCTTTAAATTTTTCTTTTAAAAATGGGAGTTGAAGAGATGGCTCAGTGGTTAAGGGTGCATATGGCTCTTGCAGAGGACCTGAGTATATGGCCCAGCACCCACATCTGATGGCTCACAACTACCTGTAACTCCAGCTCCAGGGGATCTAATGCCCTCTTCTGGACTCTGCAGACACTTGTATACACATGTATGAATGCTCCCCCCATCTACACATAAAATAACAAAATAAATCTTCTAATAAAAAAATAAAAACAGGGCACATAGGAGAGAGAGATGGAAGAGGGTTACAGAGGGGACGGGAGAGGCCAGGGTGAGTGCAGCCGGGACAGAGAAAGCCACCTGTCAATGCTGGACTTGGTATCTGCGATCTTATTGAGGCTGGCGACCCAGAAGCCGTAGGTGCCCCCACGCTGTCCCTTGTTCATGAAGTTATCGATGGCTAGGACCACCTCCAGCATCTGCTTCAGACGTTTGCTGAGGGTCAGCTCTCAGGAGGCCAGCAGGAGGGCTAGGAGAAGAGGGAGAGGTCAGAAAGCTACACAGACTGGGCCAGACCAGCGGGTCCCTTGGTGCTGCAGGAAGACGTCCCCACAACATTCAGGAAGGGGCTCCCTTTCTGCCCTAGGGCAGAGTCTCCCCACTCTGATCAGTAACCTCCACCCCTCACTCAACCTCCAGGCAAAGCTGGCCCTTCTCAGAGCCAACCACCTTTTCCTAAGAATGATCTGAGAATATCTTGTCTTGTATGTAAAGGTTATTATACTTTTTATGAATATACATTTGAATATGACAGTTTTCCTTTTCTAGACCTAACATTTTTAAAAAATTTTCTTACATATTATGAGATGCTTCTGCCTATTCTGAAATTTGTACTGTGCACGTGTATGTTCATGTATGCACACATGGGTGCATTCATGTGTATGCATGTACATGCATGTGGATGTCAGAGGACATCTGTCAGTGTCATCCCTCAGAGAGGGCTGTCTGTCTTGTTTTATGAGACACGGTATTTGACTTGAAATTTGTTAAGTGGGCTTGGCTGACTGGCCAGGGATCTGCCATCTCCAATTCTTCATTGCTGAGATTAAAAATAAGCACATATCACCACCCCTGGAATTTTTATATGTGTTCGAGGTATCAAACCCATTGTCCTGCTCTGGCCTTTGCATGCACATGCATGGTCATATCCACTCACACACATATGGATATCTCTCTCTCTCACAAACACACACACACAGAGACGCACATACACACACACACCACATAAAAAGGAAAGCCTCCGATCTTTGGGAAATTTTCTTCGACAATTCTGTTGAAGATCTGGTCCATGCCATTATCGTGGCATTCTTCTCCTTCCTGTGTGCCTATGGATTGTAAGTTTGGTCTTTTTATGGTGTCACACAATTCCTGCATAATCCATTCTTGTGATTCTTTAAATTTTTCATAATCTTTCCTTGAGTGGTCTAGTTTGTCCACTTTATCTTCCAGTCTTGGTATGCTGTTTTCCTTTTCAATCATCCTATTGGTGAGGCTTTCGCCTGTCATTTCGAATTGGCTTACTGAGTGTTTCACTTCCTCCTTCATTTCAGCCTGAGTAGTCTTCAATATTTCTAGCTCTTTTCTGAATTCATTCAGAATTTTATCCCTGTCTTCCTTCAGC
>NW_008339931.1:8697-13475 GCF_000622305.1 Nannospalax galili
TGAGATTTTGTAATTTCATACAAGAGTTCTTAGTCAAATTTAGAGCCCCCTCCTTCATCCATACCTTCCCCTATTCCCCCACTGCGCCTCATGTATTTCACCAAACATGTTAAGTCCTATCCAGTCAAGTATTTGCGTCCACATGTCCTTCAGTGTAAATTTGTTCTCTGGAGTAGTCAGCCCATCTAGAGATCATATTTCAGGCATGCTTTCCCTCACCCCGTAGCAATCAGTCACCAATAATTCTCAGTCTAGGGCCACCTTCTATTCATTCCTCTTCTCCCCTCTGGGTTGGCATGGGTTCTGTGTTCAATGCCAACATTGCTACAAGTTCACATGTGCAAACTTCCAGTGACCTGAAAGCCTCTGATTCCCTGTCTTTGTGAATCAGCCCTGACTCTTACGACCTTTCTGCCCCCTCTTCTACAATGGTCCCTGAGTTGTGGGTGGGTGAGATTCAATATAGGAGTCCTACCCAAGGATATACACTCTGCAGTCTGTTATTCTTTAAAACTTGGCCAGTTGTGGCTTTCTATGTACATTACATTCTGTTGTCTAAGGAAGCTTTACTGGTGAGGGTTGAGGGATGCATTAGTTTTCTCTCTACCTCTTGTTCCCTTGTGTTCTATGAGTCTTAGTTGTAGAGGGTCAACTATAGTACTGGGCATCTCTCAGACTCATATTCTCTGTGTCTGAGCAGTTGTAGAATTCTGCATTAGCCTACATGTGTTGTTAAAAGAAGATTCCTTGATGAGTGGTATATGGTATGCTTGTTTGTAAATATAAGGAATGATATTTAACATATAGGAAGGAATTTCAGTTGTCTAGAGATAACAAATAGATAGGGTTTTATATAAGATCTGTGTCCTCTCCTGTCTTCTGTCTTTTGCTGAGTTTACAGTGTCACCCTCTAGTTCATCCCACTGAGAGGGCTTTATGTACAATTAAATAGCTATTGTTTCATGAGTTTTAGAGGGGAAAAGCAGTGAGGATGTAGAAAAGCCTTTCTACATACATGAAAAATTTTGTATTAACAGCTTTTATGCATTTCCAATTGTATATATATATATATAGTTCCAATTATATATATATCTGTGTGTGTGTGTGTGTGTGTGTGTGTTATGTATAGAACATAAAGGTTAAATGTCCTGGTACATAAAGTTAAATGTTGTGGTTTAGATAAATCATTGATTTAAAGGTCCTAGAAAGGGTTTTATAAGTTCATACTCTGGAATCAGCCATAATTATCTCAGAACCTGCCTGATTTGGATATTTGTTACTAAAAGTGTGTCTGTGGAATTCTAACCTCAGAAGCACTGAAACAGACTTCTGAAGGATGGAATAAAACTGTCCTCTTCAAACTACTTGAAACCTCTTGAGTATACTCCTTTACACTGCAAAGACACCTTGCGTAAGTGAATGAGATAATATATTTGAATTGGTAGATTATTATAGTGTTCACAATAAAATCATAACCTTTCAAACTGGATAATTATTAAGATTTAGATCATGGAAGCTGAGAAATAAATATCTATGAAAAATTGTCAATATTGAAGATGGAATTTTGTCCACATTTATAAAAAATGTTCAGCCTCTAGGACCTGGAAGAGAGAATAAATGGATCTTCCACTAGAGATTCCAGAAAGGAACAAGGTTTTGTCTAACCAATCCCCTTCTCCTCACTATTTGAGCACAGTGTGACTCATGGGAACTTCTAAATTGGAAAACTGCAGAAATAGTAAGGGTTTTAATCCAATAAGAGAAGTTGCTAAGAAATATTAGCCTAAATCATATTAAATCATGACTCTCAAACATAATTTCTCAAAGAAGCACGTATACACACACTGTAAACAATAAAGTTAAGAATATTGGAAAGAGCAGGCAACTGATTACTGCTGGGTGAGGAAGAACTGATCTTCCTAAAATGAGGGACTCTAGATAGGCTCACTAGACCTCAGTAGATGAACGTGCACTGAGGAATGTCTGGGGACACTACCTTGACACAATAGACCTTAAGACAAATGACAGAATGTATTCATTCCAGTGGGGGGCTATGAGAAGGTGCTAGTGGGGAAGAGGGTATAAAGATGATTAAGACTGATTGAGATGTTCTCTATGAAATACACAAAAAATCAATTTAAAACATTTTAAAGAATATTGAACGAATAAACACAATTCTTATAGAATTTTCAGTGTATTTGAAAAAAATCTAGAATTTTAATATACTAACTTATTATAAACAAATATGTTTCATGTGTTTGTTTTAATTTCTATCTTTGTGTTATTTCAGCTGTATTATTTTGAATTCAGACATTGAGAGTGCCATTAAAAAAGATAGAATGTCTTGGATATGTTCAATTTAGTAACTCCTCAATTCATGGTTTGGATACTATTATTGATATCTTATTTTTTAATTCTTCTTCTTAGTTGTCAGACATTTTGGATTCTTTCCCAGTGTATAAGTATCTTTACCTTTATTTCTGTTGTATTAAAAATACTTAACAAACATATTTTAATGTGTGGAGAGCTAAAATATCAGCTGAAAGTTTTGAGCTAAGCCCTTTATTGAAGCATTTAGAGTGTGATCAACTCTTAGAAGAGTGTTTTCTGTTCAGCCCAACAGTGGCTTAAACACACTACAAAGCAGATTGGAGGTAGTGGTCACTGTTCACCTGTTAATGAGTTTTATGCTTTAAATTGCTGTGAGGTTTATGAAAACATATTAGTACTTTAGGAGCAGGGTGCAGGGACACCAAAGCTAGAGATAGTCCATGATCAGTTTGGGATGCCCTAAGTAGGTATAAGAGACTATGACTCTTAACAACAGAATTTATTTCACACAGCTCCCAAAGCCAAACATGAGATAGCTGAGGTCATTCACTTCTGTTCTGGTGAAGGCACTCTTGTTTGCACACTGACAACACCTCATTACCTCACACAAATGGGAAGGTTTGCACTTTCTGAAGGCAATGACCACATTCATGAGGACCCCAGTTTCATAATCTAAGTGTTTTCTAAAATTCCCAATCCAAAATATGATAGTGGAGGGCATGGACACAGATTTAGTCTATGGTGGGGTGATTTTCAATAGGCACAAGCTTATCATTCCTTCCAAGACATGCGACCCATGAAGAGAGCTCAGAAAATCAGGTTTCCCAGCAGGAGTCTTTACATCATCATAGTAATTCTTTAATTTTAAAAGTACAAATTCATGTAAATTTGTGTTAGTGATGACTTTCTCACTTAGTTACTTTAGTTATGTTAAGTTTCTTTTAATACTTTATTAGAGGCTTGATATATATCCTTCTTCTCAATCTTTTGCTAACTTCAGTATGATTGTGTGTATGGTGATATTTTCTACTTGCTTAGATTACCTGAATTTTCAAGTACTGAATTTTGGTATTTACTTAAGTTGTCTGGACTTTCTACATGTCTTAATATTTCATTTATTCTGATACATCATAGATTTAAGGTCTATATCCCCAAAGTGGCACTTCTGAAAAAAAAATATGCTCTTTAGACTAAGTTAGACTAAAATTATGCTCTTTAGACTATGCTCTTTAGACTAATAGTTATTCTTTGGCCCTCTTTTCTCCTTGAAGATACTGTCTTAACAACAACATCCAGGACAAACAGGATCTGAGAAAATTCCACCAGAGAAATTTAAGAATATATAGAAATCTAGGTGAGTTTGTGATTTAGTATCTTCATAACTACAACTTAGAGTTTGTACTGAGGGGAAAAACCCCAACTTCCACATTCTTTCTTTCAAGAGAAACACAGCAGTGCAACATGTACTAACCATCTTGGCTTTGGAGGCCTGTGGAGGGACTCTTTTCTCTTCACCGGATTCAAACTCTTTTGGAAACTGATACAGTTTGTCAGACTCTGGACACTGAACTGAAAGGTGAACACAACTGCTTTTTCTATTCCAAATACAAGTGCATTACTACAGTGTACCACCAGAGGAAGAGAGAAACCATTACTTAGAAACAAAGGGAAAAAAATTCAGCTCTAAGATTGTACAGAAAATCCAGAGACGTCACTTCCTCAGAAAGAGTTTTATTGTCCCACAGACTTTCTAGATGGCATGACTGGAAAATTCTTTCTCAGTGTAAGAACAGTAAGTGAAGATGTGAAAAAGTGGCATTCCTAAATAACAGCTGTCCAATATCAAAATTTATATGGAAGGGGGAAAATCCCCCATATTTCCAAAGAAATCCTTAACAGTATTATTAACGTTGGAGGTAAAATGCCTGATTTCAAATTGCACTACAGAACTACAATAACAAAACAGCATAGTACTGACATAAAAATATATAGACCTTTGGAATAGAACCAAGGGCCTAAAAAAACCCACTCATTACACATCCTTGGCCATCAGAGAAATGCAAACACAAACTGCAGTGATTCCATTTCATCCCAGTCAGAATGGCACTTCTCAAAAACTCAAATAGAAACAAATGCTAAGGAGGAAGCCAGAGAAAAAGAATCCTCATGCACTGTTGAAGTCAATGTAAAGAAGGGCAGTCACTATACAAATGGGTGTGGAAGATCCCCATACCCATACCACTTCTTGGTTACATGGTTTGGCATTTAAATGGAATAGGAACAGTGTATCACTGCATCTGCACTTCTCCAGTCCTGAG
The DNA here is from genome assembly GCF_000622305.1 of Nannospalax galili. Classification (NCBI taxonomy): domain Eukaryota; kingdom Metazoa; phylum Chordata; class Mammalia; order Rodentia; family Spalacidae; genus Nannospalax; species Nannospalax galili. Next base: position 13,347 of record NW_008339931.1, read on the forward strand.
TTTCATTTGTTCAACACTCCAACAAACCTCTTCAAATAGATTCAACAACGTTACATCCAGCTGGACTTGAGGGTGCTGGAAAGCAGTCGCTGCCACCATAATGGTGTCCAGGCAAAGTGGACTAAATGA
>NW_008339932.1:0-842 GCF_000622305.1 Nannospalax galili
GAAACAGGAACCACATATTATCACATTAAATCCTGAGAAAGTTGTGATTACAGGTCTACAGCATAGAAAATACTCTGTATATTTTGAATATATGCTGACCCAGAAGCATAATATTCATTCTTTTTTGTTTTTAACTTTTACAATATTATCAAGTTTGTGTGCATTACACATAATATACTGTAAACAAATTTAAACCCCTGCCCCATCCACACACCTCCCAAAGCCTGCCCCCATCGATTTCTGCCATATATGTTAATTTCTTTCTGGTTGCGTACTTGTACAAAGATGTCTTTCGGTGCAAGTTCTTCCACAGAAGTCCAGTCAGCCTTTCTAGAGTCACTCCCTTTAAGACCTCTCCCTCACCCATTATTAATCAATTCCAATAGTTTCTAGGCTAGGGTTGGGGCCTGCTGCCTATTTCCTTCATTCTATACTGGGTTTTTGTCTGATTGAGTCTGCATGTGTCTTGTGCATGCTGTCACAATCATTGTCAGTTCATTTGAACAAGTTCCCAGTGACCTGAAACCCATTCTTCCTTATGTTCATGCACCAACCCTGGCTATAAAAATCTTTCTGCCCAATCTTCCACAGAAGTCCCTGAACAGTGGGGTGGGCAGGTGATGTTTAACAAAGGAGTGTATCCAAGGACAAGCACTCTACAGTCTCTTATTTTCTAAAACTCAGCCAGTTGTTGCCTTCTGTGTGTATCACAGTCTGTGGTATAAGGAAGCTTTGCTGTGAGAGTTGAGGGATGTATTAGCATTCTCTCTACCCCCTCTTATATGAGCCCCTTTTATATGAGCCATGAACCATACATGTAGAGGCTCCTCTGTAGATGTGTC
>NW_008339933.1:0-3790 GCF_000622305.1 Nannospalax galili
CTTCTATAGTGATAAATTCCCATTTGACATTTTCAAAAGGCCATTAGTGTTAGTTATTCCCCCTTAATCCCTTTTCGACCCTGCCCTACCATTCCCCACCCTATTTAACTCTTCATATTCCATTTCTCCCCTTTACCCATTTATAAAACTGTATTCTCTGTCCCCTTCCAAGAAGCCTCCCCCCATGGACCCTTACTAGTTTCCTGACCTCTATTGATTTTCCAATTGAAACACACCTATCTAAAGATTCAAAGCTAGCATCCAATTATGAGCGAGAATATAAAATATTCATTTTTCTGGGTCTGGGTTACCTGACTCAGGATGATTGTTCCCAGTTCAAATTGCTTAATACTTGAATAATATTCCATGGTGTAAATGTGCCACTTTTCATTATTCATTTATCATATGATCGATACCTAGGTTGCTTCTAGTTCCTCACTATTGTGAATAGAGCAGCAATGAGCAAAGACCAGCAGATATCTTTATAGTAAAATATGGAGTTCTTTGGGTATGTGCACAAAAGTGTTTTGGCTGAATCATGTGGTAGATCTATTTCTACCATTTTGAGGAATCTCCGCACAGATTTCCATAGTAGCTGCAACATTCTGCACTACCACCAGCAGTGAAGAAGTGTTCCCCTTTCCCAAAACCTTGCAAGCATGTTTTGTTTGTTTTTTGGAACTTAGCCATTCTGACTTGGTAAAGATAAAATCTCAAAGTAGTTTTAATTTGCATTTTCCTAATAGCTAATGACATTTATCATTTTCTTTTGTATTTTTTGATGAAATTTTACAATTTTCATATAATATACTTTGATGACATTGAATATATATATATATATATATATATATATATATCCTATAGAGAAAGATTTGCGTCCCCCAGTGTCCTCCAGTGTGCACCCATGCACTGGGCGTACCAAGAGTCCCAAACCTATAAGACACTGTCTTTCCACCTCTCTTCAGCCATGAATTACTTAGTTTGGGCCTGGAGAGATGACTCAGCAGTTAAGAGCACTGGCTTCTGTTGCAGAGGACCTGGGTACAGTTCCCCACAACCACCTGGTTGCTAACAACCATCTGTAACTCCAGTTCCAGGAGGTCTGATGTCCTCTTATGATCTCCATGGGCATGGCACGACACAAGTGCACTTACACACATACAGGCAGTAACTCATACACATACAATAAAAATAATAATTTATTTTTAAGTTTCTTAGGTTGGAATGGATTTGTGGCCTGCTTCTCCATGTCTATGCTGGACTTCTTTCTTCAATGTGATCTTACATAATATTTGTGCATGCAGTTATCATTGCTGTGAGCTCATATGAGTAAATGACCAGCTGTCTGGAAGACTGTTTCCTTGTGGTCATCAAACACCTCTAATTCTTACAATCTTTCTATCTCCTTTTCCACATGATCCCTGAGTCTTGGGAGGCAGAGTTTTGAAATAGGTTTCCTATTCATGAATAAGCACTCTGCAGCCTCTTGTTCTCTGCACATTGGCTAATTTTTGGTCTCTCCGTTAATCACCATCTGCTGCATATGGAAACTTCTGTAGTGAGAGTTAAGTGATCCATTCATCCTAAGTGCAAAGTTTGCATTGAAGATGTGTCACTTAAGATTAAGTGTCTCACACTTATTCTCCATATTGACCAGTTCTGGAATTCCATAGTAGTTGCCATCTGTTGCAAAAATAAGCTTCTTTGATGATGGGCAAGACGTATATTTGTCTGTAAATATAAGGATGCATATTTAGCATAAAGTAAGAAATTATGTTGTCCTATAGATGTGGCATAAGCAGTTTTTTTTCTCTAGGATCTATGACATCTCCAGCCATATATTTCACCGTGTTTACACTACTTCACATGAGTTCCTTCCCATTGAGTGGACCTTAATTCAAATTAAACAGCTGTTGATTCCCAACAAGATGAAAATGTCACTACTGTACTAAGAGCAATAAACATATTCCTTATTCTTTTGAGTTTCATAATTTGAGAACTCTCTGCTTAGATCCTTACCCCAAGTTTTAATTGGGTGGTTTATTATTATGAATTTTTTAGTTGTTTGTTCATTCTAGATATTAACCCTCTGTCAGAAGTTTAGCTCATAAAGTTTCTTCCCATTCAATAGGTTGCCTCTTCATTCAAATAATGATTTAGTCTTCTGTATAGGAGCTCTTTAGTTCCATGAGGTCCTATTTGTTGATTCCTGAACTTAATGCCTGCACTTTTTCAGAAATTCTGTTCCTGTGACTTTAAGCTCCACTGCATTCACAACACTCCCCTCTATCAGTTTCAGGGTATCAGGTCTTATGAGGAAGTCCTTGATATACTTGGAATTGAATCTTGATCATGGTGAGATATAGATATCTAATTTTATTCTCCTATATATAGCTATCCAGTTTGACAAGCACCATATACTGTAAAAGCTGTCTTCTGTTCAAGGTGTGTTTGGGGCCCCTTAGTAAAAAATCAAGTAACTGTAACTGCATGGACTTAAATCTGGGCCCGTAACTCTATTCCTTTGATCAATGTGTTGATTTTTATGTTAGTTTATGTATCATTTTTATTACTAGAGCTCTGTAGTATATACACTTGAAATCAGGGATTGTGATACCTGAAGCTCTTCTTCTATTGTTCAGGATTCTTTGGGCTATCATAGATTTTTTATGTTTCCATAGGAGATTCAAGATACTTTTTTCAACTTCTGGGAAGAATTGGGTTTGAATTTTAATAAGGATTGCATTGAATCTTTAGATTGCTTTGGCAGGATAGCCATTTTCACAATATTAATCCTACTGATCCATGAGCATGGTAGATCTTTCCATATTCCTGTATCTTCATCAATTTCTTTCTTCAAGGCCTTAAATTTTTTATTATACAGGTCTTTCACTTCTTTGGCTAGATTTCTTCCCAGGTAGTTTATGCTTTTTGAGGCTATCATGAATTTGAATTTTCCTCCTGATTTATTCTCAGTAAGTTTCTTGGTTGTGTATAGGAAGGCTACTGATTTTCAAATGTTAATTTTGTATCCTCTTACACTGCTGAATGTGTTCATCAGCTTTAGGAGTTTTCTGGTTGAGTCTTTATAGTCGTTTATGCAAGTCATCATATTATATGCAAACGGGCAATTTGACTTCTTTGCAATTTGTAGCCCTTTAACTCCCTCATTTGTTTTACTGATCTAGCTAAAACATCAAGCAATATATTGAACAGAAATTAAGAGAATATACAACCTTTTTGTTCCTGATTTTAGTAGAAATGCTTTGAGGTTTTCATCAGTTAGTATTATGTTAGCTGTGCGCTTGTTGTATATTGTCTGCATTATGTTGAATTATGTACTCTGTATCCTTGGATTATCCGTGACTTTTATCATGATTGGATGTTGGATATTGTCAAAGGCCTTTACTGCAATTAATGAGATGATAATTTTGTTTTAGTCCTTGAGTCTGATTATGTGGTAGATTACATTTATTGATTTATACATGTTGAATCATCCATGCATCTTTGGGATGAAACCTACTTCATTGTGGTAAATAATATTTTTGATGTGATTTTGCATTCAGTTTGAAAGGGTTTTTCTTGATAATTTTTGCATTAAAATTCATCAGAGTAATTTTCCTTTTTGTTTGGTGTTTGGTTTTCCTATCAGGTTAATAGTGGTTTCCTAAAAATGATTTGAAAGTGTTCCTTCCTCTTCTATCTTGCAGAATTTGATGGGTATTGAAATTTGTTCTTTTTTGAAAATCTGGCAGAATTATTCACTGTATCTATGATATCCTAGGATTTT
>NW_008339933.1:4226-9998 GCF_000622305.1 Nannospalax galili
CTATACTGTGCTTTCATTTTTATTCAATTTTGGGAATTTTTAAATTTACTTTTTGATTTCTCCCTTGATACAATTTTCATTCCGTAGTGTTTTTTAGATTCAAATGTTTGCATACTTTTTCCCATTTCTCTTTGTGTTGTTTCCAACTTTATTCCTTTGTGGTCAGATCGGATACAGGATGTTATTTCAAACTTTTAAAATTTGATAAAACTTGCTTTGTGTCCTGATATGTGGCTGATTTTGGAGAAAATTCCATGAAATGTTGAGAAGAAAATGTATTCTTTGGTGTTTACGTAGAATGTTCTGTAAATGTCTGTTAGGTCCATTTTGATTTATGATGTCATTTAACTTGCAAGTTTTTCTGTGTAGTTTTTGTCTGGAAAACCTGTCTGTTGATGAGAATGGGATCTGGATGTCATCCACTATCAGTGCCTTTGAGTCATCATGTGATTTTAGATCTCATAGTGTTTCTTTTATGAAATTTGGTGTTCTGTGTTTGGTGCATATGTTTAGGATTACATAGCCTCTCAGCGGATTTTTCTTTAATGGCTATGAAATGTCCTTTTCTAATTCTTCTGACTAGTTTTCGTTTGAAGTCTGTTTTAACATATACCAGAATAACTACATTTTCTTTTTTCTTAACTTCACTTGCTTGGAATACCTTTTTCCATCCTTTTATTCTTCAGGTGGTGTCTATTTTTAATGGTCAGTTGTATTTTTGGAGGCAGCAAAAAGATATGATCCATTTCTAATCCAGTCAATTAATCTGTACCTTGGTTTTGAGAATTAAGACAGTTAACATTAAGAGTTATTTCTCACCAATATTTATTAAATCCTGTTATTTTGATGTGGTGGTTTTGTTTTCTTTGTCTTCTTTTGATTAAGTGCTCTGGAATTGTTTATTATTCCTTGTGCTTTCTCGGGTGTGTGCAATCTTCTCATTAGAGAAGACTCATTCCTCCCCGTATGTATTGTAAAGCTGACTTTGTGGACATTAATTCCTGAAGTTTGTTTTTGTCATGGAAAGATTTCCTTGTTCCTTCTATTTCAACTGATCATTTTGCTGGGTGTAATAGCCTGGGTTGGTATCTGTGACTTTTAAGAATTTGTAGAACATCAGTCCATGCCCTCCCAGAGATTTCAGAATCTACAATGAGGTCTCATAGGCCTCCCATTATATGTGATTTGGACTTTCTCTCTAGAAGCTTTCACTATCCTTTGTTCTGTATATTTAGCGTTTTGAAATTTTTGTAACATGGGAAATTTATTTTCTGGTCCTATTTGGTGATTTGTATACCTCTAGCACATTAATAGGCATCTTCTTCCTTATATTTGATGAATTTTGTTCAGTGGTTCTGTTGAAAATACTTTTGGTGACTTGGACCCAAGTTTCTGCTCAGTCTCGTACATCTTTGATTTCTAGATTTGATCTTTTTATAGTATCCCAGAGTTCCTGCACATTGTGTTCCTGGGCTTGTTTGTTTTTAATTTAATATTTTTCTTGAGGGAATGATCTAATTTTCTTATCTTCAAGGCATGTTATTTTCACGCCTATTTGATCCATTCTATTTGATCCATTCTATTGCTTAGACTTTACACCGAGTTTGATTTTTCAGACTGAATTTCTCCTTTCAACTTTTACTGCTGTTTGACTTTTTTTTCAGAAATTCTATTTATTTAGTATATTATATTTTAATATCTTGAGTTATTTTCTTTATTTCATTGTTCTGTGTTTTCACCAACTTCATTCTGGAATTTATGCCTTTCTTCTTTGAATTCATTGAGTATACCTATAATTGCTATTTTGAAAGCATTGTCTTCTGTATCACCTAAGTGGGTCATCTCAGGAGATATTGTGATAGGTGTACTGATTGCTGCAGGATGTATATTGTTTTGGTTTTTCCTGTTCTTTTTTGTGATGTGACCTAAGCATCTGGAGTTACGTTGTTGATGGTATTTCTTGGTATAGATATCTGGTCTCACATTTGTCAAGTGACTGTTTGTATGTTTGATTGCTGTTACTGCACCTTGTAAATTTGTGAATCAACTGAGTAGTGCTTGGTTTTGGATCTTGGAGTAACTGTGTTGATGTGAAAATCCGGTGTCAGAAATATTTCCCACACTACTTGTGATATGTGCACTTCTTAGCCCAGGAGCAAATCATCTGTAATGTTGGGAAGTTCACACTGCCAATTTTAGAAGTCTGTAGAGGACTCATAGGATTCTGCAAATGGTCCTTTGGTGTGAGGGCTGAGGTTGATCTCCCTTGGTGCACGTGGTCCAATGAGAGGTCACTGTCTGCACTCCAGGCAGGGCTCTGGAGGTGCATATCCACATGAGGTTAAGGTTCTTGTGAAGCCATTCACACAGTCCTGGAGATGATGCATAGGGAAAAATCACTTTTTGGGCTCTGCCAGGACTCTCGGGTTTAGTACCTAGCTGTGGTTCACGGTTGGGTTCAGTTTGAATTTGGCAAGTGGTCCCTGAGTCATTAGCTCAGAGGGAATAATCACAATCTGTGCTCGCTTTGAGGCTCTGGGGCTGCCTATCTTCCTGTATGTCAGGTTTCTGAAGTAGTTGCTCAATTCATTCTGACAGCTGAGTGGAGGAACAGGTCATTGTCTGGATTGTGAGTCGGGCTCTGGGCTGCATACCTACCTGTGGGTCAGGGTTCATGTTTCAGCTAGAATTGCTCTGGGTTGGCAGCATGGAGGGAGGGTCCCAGGCCTGCCTTTTCAAAGTGACTCTCATTTGTTTTGAGTGTTCCCAAGATTTCCAACTCCCCTACTACCTGGATTCCAAAGTCAGCATTTCACTGGCATAAAAATCAATGAAAATATATTGAAAATGAAATTTATATTTTACAGTCCTCATATAGTCAAACACAAAAATTTTATGTCATAATTTTTGTAACAAGATATTATCAAAGATAATTCAATAAGGATATTGAAAGATAATACGAAAAGGCAACTGAGAATTGATCTATTAATACAAAGTTAGATTAATATTTTTAAACCTAGTTAATGTTAACCAGTATGTTGGTTGACTGTCTCCCATATGTTTATTCCCATGCAAGCATATTTTATCAGAATTCAGCACTTTTTATTACATCTCCCAGAATAAATAGAAAATGACACTTCCTTGACTTTGCAGTCAAAAAATTAAAGCTACATGATAAAATGGGGAGTTCCCAGAGGGTTGAACCTCCATTTCTTTTCTCAGTTGTGTCTTGAGTGCTATGTTTATATTCACTCATCCTCTGATGACAAAATAAAACAAAATTTCATGTTTAAAAATAAATAAGTTATACCTAATATTGCACTAAATGGTAAAATACTAAATGTGATTCATTGTCTTTGGCACCTTGCAAATGTGCTCATTTTTTTCATTTTTACTTAATATTGATTGCACTTAGTCTAATATGGTCCAAAAAAGGTTATAAAAATAGCAAGGAAGCTAAGAAGAAAGAAGTAGCAAGTGGTACTACTCTTTGTGCAGTACGTCATAATTTGAAAAACAATTACCAAAACTAGTAAGGGAATCGAGGAAGTCCTAAGAATATGGCATAAATATAAAAAATCAATTATACCTTATATATATTAAATAAACAATTTTGAAATGAAACTTTAAAAGTCAATTCCATTTATATCATCATCAAGAAGATACAGTGCACTAAGAAAGACATATTAAGACTTTTGTGGTATCTCTGCAGAAAATACACATCCTAAATCTAATTATGAAGAAGCATCAGGCAAATTCATATTTATAGGCAATCTAGAAAACATTAGTCATATTACTTGATAATGTCAAGAATAATAAACAAAATGCTGAGGAGCTATTACAGGTTAGAGAAGATCAAATTCCTATGAGAACTAAATGTGATGCATGGTCATGAACTGAATCCCGGGCCAAGAAATATTAGCTATGCAGGACGTTACTTGGATAATTGACTAAACTTGAAAGTAGACTGTGAATTAGATGATAGAATTGTATCAGTGTTAGATTTCCTGATTTTGATTATTATGCCATATTAATTCAAGCTAATCACCTTTTATTAGCAACTAAACACTAAATAAATTGAAGGACACAATTTGCACTGTCTATTTTACAGTCTAATATCTAACTTAAGTGTGTCTTGTAAGCGAGAGAGAGAGAGAGAGTACGAGGGAGAGAAGAGATTGTACGGGGAAGAGAAAAAGGGAGATAAAAGGAAGGAGGTGGAAAAGAGTAGGAGGAAAGGAACAAGATCAAATAAGCCAAAATATGAAAAGTAGATGAATCTGGATAAAGGTATGTGGTACAATAAGATTTTAATTTTTATTTTACATTTTTATTAAACTAACGTCTAAATGAAATAGCTGACAAACTATACACCGTTAAGACACTCGATAAAAGTGTTCTTACTATAATTTTCCTCCATGGGATGCTAAAGGACTAATATGAACACAACTGATCATTTGACAGTAGTATTTTCACTCTAAATTAGTATACTGACTTTCTAGCTCATAATCCTGCTTTTCTAAAGTGAAATCCAAAAAATAACAGCTGTTTAAGGGGATTCTGCGTCACATTCTTTCTTCTCCTATTTCCTGAGCATATCCTCCATTCCATATTCTATAGCACTTGGTCTCTGAAGTCTAATTCAGCCAAAGGAATTTCCCATGTTGCTTGTTAAGACATATACTACCAGTCTTATCTATTTGCAGTAAGAAGATCCATCTCCTTTCTCCACTTGTTTGGCAATGGGTAAAGTGAGAGCTCTAGGACTAGGCCAGATTCGGGATGGTCCTGAGCACCCATTTACCCTACCCAATCAAGTCACTATCCTCCTGCTCTGGCACTAGGCTAGGACAAACTTTTGTAGAGCACCAGACAAGCCTGACAAGTGTACCCCTCACCATTCATCCAAGAAGCGTTTTTTTACAATACCTTAGGGCTTCCTGATTGGATTGCTACCTCAGTCATTTTTCTTCTAGTATGACGTTAATATCAGGCCTAGGAACCTGAGACTAGACAGGTCACAGGACATAGAAGAAAAGCTAATACTAGTTTTTTACTAAACAATTGTATTAAACTGACTCCTAATGACTTATTGCTATACCCATGGACTAATGCATCTCCAAACTCTCACCAAAGAAGCTTCCTTATACAGCAGATGGCGATTAACACAGAGACCCACAACTGGCCAGTGTGCAGAGAACGGGAGGCTGCAGAGTGCTGGCCCCTGACTAGGACGCCTGTATCAAACTTCTGCCTCCCAAGGCTCTTTGCAGAAGAGGGGGCAGAAAGATTGTCAGAGCCAGAGGAGGTGGACGACCTCAAGGAAACAGTTTCCACACAGCTGGTCAGTTACTCATATGAATTCACAGCAATGGTGACAGCATGCACAAGACCCACATTTTCCGAAGGCAGACAAAATCCCAGATTAGAAATGGAGATTTGTTTGAGAAATCCCAACCTTAGCTGAGTAACTATTGACAGCCAGTAGTTGTAGGGAAAGGGAGACCCAGTTTTCGTTAAAGATGTGACACTAGATAGGTTTACCAACCTGCAGTGGATTGAACCACACCAAAGGGAATTTCGGGACACAATCTTGACTCAGTAGGCTTTAATGTATATGACAGAGTACATGAAATCAAGTGGAAGCATTAAGAGTGGTGTAGATAGGGGAAGTGTCTAAATGTGATCAAAATAAATTTATGAACACTGCAAAAATCCTAAAAAAAAATAACTATTGAATTTAAAAAGTGGTGAAGTGATATCTAGTCATTT
>NW_008339933.1:11243-13017 GCF_000622305.1 Nannospalax galili
GCTAACACAACCTCTCAAAGCAAATTAAAATAATGAAGTGGTGATGAAGGTGCCATGGCTTTTGCCTCCAATCTGAGCCACGGTATTATGTGATGAGAAGAGACTGGGAATCCTTGGGAGACCTCAGGAGCTTTTCTTTGTAGTGAGTAGTCAGAGTAGAGGCACCTACCATGTTACAGCACAATAACAGCCCAAGAGAGTGGTTGTGAAAATGGTTCAGTGGATAAAGCACTTGTTGTACAGGCATGAGTACCCAGAGTTCAGATTCCCAAACCCACGTAAATGTTAGGCAGGTGTGGTAGCCACCTGTTATCTCAGCACTTTGGAGGCAGAGACAAGCAATCCCTGGGCGAGATGGTTAGCTAGATTATCTGGAATTAGAGAGCTCCAAGTTAGTCAAAGATCCTGCCTCAGAAAATAATGTACAATAAGTTAAGGAATATCCTCCAAAATTAAAAAAAATGAACCATTATAATATACATTAAATTCACTACTGGGTAAATGTTAAAAATGAAATCAGTGTGTGGAAAGGACTCCTGAACATTGAAGTTCAAGACATCACTTTTCACTATAGCTAAGATATAGAATAAATCTAAGTATATATTGATAAGTAAAGAAAATATTGTATAGATGCACAAGGAAGTACTAGTTAAACTTAGAAGAAAGTACTTTCATTTGTCATACTGTTCATAAAACTGGAGACACTGTGTTATGTTAAAAAGTCACGCAGAGAAATGAAGAGATCACAAAATCTTGGTTATTTGTAAAAAGTTAAAAGGTTGAGCTAATGCAGTCAGAGAAAGGAATGATGGCTAATAGAAGATGGGGATTGTGGGAACAGGAAGATGTTGGTTAAAGGGGTTAAAATATGTTAGGCAGGAGGATATTGCACAGCACCGTGGCTTTACTTAGTATAATGAATTATATACCTGAAAAATTCTGAGAATATGTCTAAAGGGTTCTCTTTTATAACAAAATTTATAACTGTATGACACAAAACATTTAACAGATTGATTTAGCCATTTTATGATGAACAGATATGTTAAAACATCCTGTTATATACCATAAACATATGTATATTTTTTAAATTGAAAATAGATTTAAAAGTCTTTGCATGGTTCAGTGGAGAATGGTGGCAGCTGTTTGAACTAAGTGATTGACACTGTGGTGGAATGAAGGATATATCTGTTTTCTGGTGTGGTATGTACTTATAGCAGCCCTCATAGCACACGATGTGCTACATTCATCTATTTTCATAGTCTTACTTTCCTAAATAGCACTAAAGGCCCACATACTTGACTTTTGTCCCTATAGTTAGAATGAAATCATGAGCTGCCAGTTTAATTTGCACATCTGTGCCTCAGATTCCTCATTAATAAAATGAGAAAATTGTGGCAATTACTACATATGTTTTTCTCTTTTCTCCACAAACTTGGTAGAACTTATTATCTTTTATATAATAGGCATTTTAACAGATATTAAGTGATAGTTCATTATGGTTGAATTTACATTTCCATGGTTATTAATAATACTGAGTAATTTTTGATACACCTATTAATCATCTCTATGTCCTCTTTTAGAAATACCTATTCATATCTTTTTCCCACTTTGTGTGTGTATGTGTGTATTAGTTACTATTCTGTTGCTCTGATAGAAACACTGGCCAAAGCAATTTATAGAAGCAAGAGTTTATTTGAGCTTACTGTTCCAGGGGAATTACAGTCTGTCATGGCAGGGAGGCATGGTGGCTGGAGGTGGCTGGAGCAGGAGCAGC
>NW_008339933.1:13333-14532 GCF_000622305.1 Nannospalax galili
AGACTCAAGGAAATTGTTTAATTATAAGCCCCTGTAAAATCAAAAGACAAATTCATCAAAAGACAAATTACACGGAACGGAATACACATTACCATTCCAAAAAGGATGAATGGAGGCTTAGTAAGGAAATACTGGACCAATACAAGACCAAAAACCAGCAGGTCAAACACCAAAACGAGTAGTTCCACATCCAACTTCTGGGACTTTACTTCCAAAGGGCTTAGATGGCTCAGGCTCTTTAGCTTTGTGGCATGCAACATACATCTCTCTCTTATGCTGGTAACACTCCCTGTGTGCAGGTCTTCTTGGCAGATATCTCACAGCTCTGGCATTACAAACGTCTTGCGTTCTCCATTGCCAACCAAGCTTCACCTTCACAGCTTCAGACAATGGCCTACCAGTGCCTCTTCTAGGCAGGGGAACCTCTGATTCATCCTACCTGGCTTTCAAGTTTCTCTGAAACCTCAGGGGAAGAATTGACGACCCCTTCACTCTTCCATCTTTCATGCCTCTAAAGCCAGCACCAGGTGAACAACACTGCCAAGTCTGACTGGAAGTTTGAGATGGACCTCAGGCTGCTTTATCCGTTTTAGAATCTCTTCTCTTCAGTGGTCCCTGCAGCATTTTCCTTTCACAAGTTGAAGGCTTAACTGGATGTGATCTTGCCCTGGAGGCACTCTCTCCATTGCTCAACTTTGAATCTCTAGGCCCCTCCTTAATCACTATAATCTCCTTATCATTGGGATCCTCTCCATCACATGCCAAGGCTCCAATATTTATCTTTCTAAGGCTCTTTTTCAATCCATCCTGTACACTCTTCATTTCTTTCTGCCCCATTTGCTCTTTTTCCCTGTAAATCTGTATAATATTCACCATTAATAGCCATGCCACCATTTCTACATTAGGCTGTCTTGAAATTTCTTCCACCAGAAAAATTAGTCCATTGCTTTTCAACTTAGCCTCAGGCAAGCTTTTTGGTTAAGGGCAGACTCCAGCCAGATTCTTTGCCAAAATATCCCAAGTGTTGCTTAAGTCCTTATTTCCCTCTGGAGCTACATTGTTCTCAGCACTGCTTTCTTCCAGGCCCCTACTAGAAAGGCCTGTTAAGCTCCACTTACAGCAGTCAACTGCTTTTCTAGCCCAAACTTCCAAAGTCTTCCACATTCTTCCAAAACCCCACATGGTCAAGTTCTACACAG
>NW_008339933.1:16812-17318 GCF_000622305.1 Nannospalax galili
AGGTCTAGGCATAAGTTTACGGTTATGATTGGGGTAACAGGGTTATAAGTACCATTACAATTAGGTAAATTTTAGGGTTCGGTTTAGAGGTCGGATTAAGGCTCCAATTAGGATTATGGCTAGGTTTAGGATTAGGGCTATGGTTAGGGTTAGGGTTAGGGTTAGGGTTAGGGTTAGGGTTAGGGTTAGGGTTAGGGTTAGGGTTAGGGTTGTTAGATTTAGATTAGGGTTACATTTATGGTTAGGATTGGGCCTATGGCTAGGGTTGGGGTTATTTTTATTGTTAGAGGCAGTGATAGGGATATCGTTAGGGTTAGATTTTTGTGTAGGATTAGGGTCATGTTTTGGGCTAAGGCTAGTGTAAGGGTTAGGTGTAGGTTTAGAGGTACTTTTAGGGCTAAGATTATGTGGAGGATTAGGTTTAGGTTTAAGGTTGAGTTTAGGTTTAGGGTTACTGTTGTGTTTAGGTTTAGGATTAGAGTTAGGGTTAGGACAAGAGTTAAGGT
>NW_008339934.1:0-248 GCF_000622305.1 Nannospalax galili
TTTTGCCGTTCCTGCACCTCCCCTCGTGATCCAGTGGCCAACGGATCGCGTAGACAGAGGGAGCGTCCAGCAGCTTGGAACAGAACCCGCCCGGCAGCTGACAGCAACCTGCAGAGTCGCCAGTGCCGGTAGCCGCGGAGAGCCAGGGACCCGTCTCAGCAACACGGTGCGTGAAACCCACGCACCCCAGTGGCGCACGAGAGACTGGCGCCATGCCAGCAGCTGGCGCTCCGAGATCCCCGCGCGCC
>NW_008339935.1:0-467 GCF_000622305.1 Nannospalax galili
TTTGACATTTTTGGGCTTTGAAACAGAATATGTTGCTAACAGGGCCAAGGACACTTTGACTTTTACACAAGAAACTGGCTACTTTTCTTTGGGTCTTTTTACCCTAACTGCCTAGCCAATTCCTACCTCCTATTCTTATCACTCCATCCTCTGAAGGGGTTACCCAAATTGCCAATAGGGAATCGGGACGAAGACCGCTCTGGCTTTAGGAATCCATGCTGAACAGGGATGCAGGGTGAGACAATTGGAGTACCCCTTCAGTGGGCCTATCTAAAAGACTCCCAAATTGTATAACTCTTATCTTGAGGAACAAAAGAAGGTCTTTGAATGGTGAATAGATGTCAAGAAGAAGTAAAGGCAAGAGTAATTAACATTACAAGTTCTAGGCAGGGAACTAGAAAGAAGTCAGAACTGGGCAATTTTCAAATGTTCATATGGGAGTCGATTGGAATTTCTTGACAAGGACT
>NW_008339936.1:0-235 GCF_000622305.1 Nannospalax galili
GAGTTCTCAAAAGAAGAAGTAAAGATGGCTAAGAAGCATCTTAAAAGATGACCCCATCACTAGTAATTAGGGAAATGCAAATTAAAACCACTTTAAGATTTCATCTTACCCCAGCCAGACTGGCTAAGAGCAAGAGAACAAATGATACCAAATGTTGGAGAGGATGTAAGGAAAAGGGAACTCTCATCCGCTGCTGGTGGGGCTGCAACCTTGTTCAACCCCTTTGGAAAGCAGT
>NW_008339937.1:0-494 GCF_000622305.1 Nannospalax galili
CTACATGCAGGCATACCACTCATACACATAAAATAAAAATAATAAATAAAAAAAAAAGTTTAAGGGATTATACTTCCCAGACATTAGGCTTAAGTCTATATAAAAAGTGATTTAAACAATTATTTCTCATTGATGATTTTGTTCCTAATCAGAAAGTGCTTTTGGAAGCCCTTGTCAAGAAATTCCAATGGACTCTTATATAACATTTGAAAATTGGCCTGTTCTGACTTTTTTCTAGTTTCCTGATTAGAACTTGTAATGCTAATTACTCTTGCCTTTACTTCTCCTTCACATTTCCTATTCATGATTCAAGGACTTTCTTTTCCCCTTAGAGATAAGAGTTATGCATTTTGGGAGTCTTCTAAATAGACCCACTGAAGGGGTACTCCAGTTGCCTCACCATGCGACCCTGTTCAGCATGGAAGAAGCCAGAGTGGTCTACGTCCTTATTCCCTATTGGCAATTTGGGTAACCCCATCAGAGGATGGTGTGAT
>NW_008339938.1:0-719 GCF_000622305.1 Nannospalax galili
GGCTGTAACACCCCCATAAGGACCATAGTGGAATTAATTGCTCTTAAATCTCTTAGTAACCTCCATTTTCCTGACTTCTTTTTAATAACAAATATGGGCGTGTTCCATGGAGAACAAGTCTCTTCAATGCGCCCTGCCTCAAATTGTTCCTGCACCAAAAGAGTGGCTGCTGCCAACTTCTCTGCTGTGAGTGGCCATTGATCTACCCAAACAGGATTGTCTGATTGCCAGGTTATTCGATCCACACAGTTTGAGGGTACAGGACTGTCAATGGCCGCCATCATAAATTTCCCAAACCTCTCTTATCATTCTGTCCTTGGATTGGAATAATCCTCCATCCTCTCTTTTTCCTAATCCCCTGCCAGGGTTATAGCCCTGAGCAAGCATCTGTGCAGTAACAACATTGTTTGCATTACACATCACAACTCCCATTTGTGAAAGCAAATCTCTCCCCCATAGGTTTACTGGTAAATAAGGAACCACAAAAGGTTTAATCAAGCCAGAATTATTCATAGAATCCTTCCAAGTGAGACATTTCGAACTCTGTCTTGGATTTTGACTCTGCCCTATACCTTTTAAATTAGTCAGAGTCTCCACCGTGGGCCAGGCTGCAGGCCAGGCCTCAGCAGAAATCATAGTAACATCAGCTCCAGTATCAATAAGTCCACCAAATCTTTTCCCATCAAGCCATAAAGTTAATGTAGGCTTTTTATAAGTAA
>NW_008339939.1:0-25736 GCF_000622305.1 Nannospalax galili
GGTAGTGGTCAGAGTGTTTTGTCACAGCATTGGAGAAACAAACTAGAACACCCAAGAACTGAGCATGCAGGAACTCTCTAGGATACCATGAAAAGACTAAATCTGTGAATCATATATGTAGAAGATGGAGAAGAAACTCAGGTCAAAGACAAACTATTTTCAACAAAAAAAAAACCAGAAGAAAATTTCCCAAATCTAAGGAAAGAAATACTTATCGAGGTTCATGCTGCATACAGAACACCAATGCAGGATCAGACACATATAAAATTAAGAAAAATTAAGACACATATAAAGGCAGGCCCATCAGAGCAACAGCTGACGTTTCAGTGGAAACTCTGAAGGACTTGAATTGACATCCTACAACTATGAAAGAAGACAGACGTCAGCCCAGACTACTATATCCTTCTAATAGAAGGATAAAGAAAAACAGTCCATGATAAAAAATATACTTAAAGAATTTATTTCCAGGTACTTTTAATAAGATGATGCTATACAGCAGTCCCTTCTGCATGAAATGACTACCATCATCGTGACTTTAGCTGAGCCTGATCCCTAAACATCATCACAATTGGGCTTGTTGACAGTTGTACCCATTCATTAAAGGAGGGCCAAGCAGGGTCATTGGACCCTCACCAGATTGTCCAGCCACTCTTCCCAGCCAAATGTATGTAATTTGGCTCTAATCACACATGGCCTCCTGGATTTAGGGAGGGCTAAAGTATACAATCTGGGGAAGACTAGGAAGAGAAGGCATGACCCATGCTGGGTACAAGGCTTCCCAGTGGGCATAACCTCGGTTCATACAAACACCTCAGCAACTCCTCAGTTATCTTGGTAAGCTCAATGAACTCATTAGTTCCCTAACAAAACTTTAATCAAACATTGGCTTGACACTAGAACCTTAAAAGGGAATAAGCATTGCTTAGCATCCCCAAGAAAAGACGTCTCACAACAGATGGAAAATGTATTTGTTAATGCTATCATGTCTCATAATTATTTAAAAAAATAAAATGAGAATATAAAAGATATTAAAAGGATATGAGAATGAAGATATTTTCCAAAATAGAAAAAATAAGAAAGCCTAAGCAAGTGATGAAGGTCTGTGTAGGTTTGTTATATATAAAGGTAGGGACAAAAATAATATACACATAATCTTAAAATTTCTATGGTCATAGTTTAGTCAACTAGGTTAAAGAAAAAAATATAAATCTAGTCGAGATTTACCTGAGAATATTTGGTTTTATACCCACATCCTATCTACATAGTGGCACATGATAATTAAAAGTACCAGACTGGTGGAACTAACCTTGTTGGATGTTTAACAGCCATAGTTTGAGGCCTATACTTGCCCCTTGCCCTCCAAGGTCAAATAAGATACAGGGGACTATGGAACATCCCTCAAAACGTCCTGAAACTGTGGTGAGTCACCTGTCCTCTTGTTCAGAGAGGACATGGAGACCACACGAGAAGGACTTGAGCCAGTGTCCAGTCTACAAAGAGGAGGGTCAACTCAGAGGAAACATTCATGCTTCCAAGTAAAACCAGACATGGTCAAGCAGGACCTATGATTTGTCTTCACATAGATGGAACTGATAAAAGAAAGGAGCCAGGAGCTCCTCCCAAGCCCATGTGACCCCTGAGGAACAGATCCTCAAATGACCTTAAGTGTAAAAATAAATTGATTTACTTGGGCCAACTGTATGGTCTTAAACCCCCCAAAGGAAAGTATAACCAAAGAGTAAAGTCATCAGTATATTTCTTTAAGAGTTCAAGGGATTACACATCCCAGGCATTAGGCTTAAGTCTATATAAAAAGTTAGTTAGGGAGCTGGAGAGATGGCTCAGCAATTAAGAACACTGGTTGTTCTTGCATAAGACTGGGATTCAAATCCCAGCACCCACATGGCAACTAACAAATGTCTGCACTTCCAGTTCCAGGGGATCCGACAGCCTCTTCTGACCTCCGAAGGCATTGCACGACATAGGTGCACTTACCTACATGCAAGCAATACACATATACACATAAAATAAAAATAATAAATTAAAAAAAAGTTATTTAGACAATTATTTCTCATTGATGATTTTGTTCCTAACCAGAAAGTACTGCTCAGATGTAAGACTTCATATCTTGGTCTCCAATACTGTAGTGCCCACCTGTAGCTAAGGGAGACAACCCACCATTGCGGATGGATAAACTTGTTTTCTCCCCCATCTATAAGCCTTTGAGAGGGAACTGATACTGATTGTAACCAATCCAACAGCTATCAAAATACCTGAAAGCAAATCCTGAATCCATCACTCTAGAGTCCAGCCTTGGCAGAGAAAAGAAAAAAATGAGGAGGAACCCAATAGAGGGATGCTTTTGGAAATCCTTGTCCAATGGACTCTCATATGAACATTTGAAAATTGCCCTGTTCTGACTTATTTCTAGTTCCCTATCTAGAAGTTGTAATGCTAATTACTTTTACCTTTACTTCTCCTTCACATCTCAAAAAAAAATTGTCTTAGATTCTAAGTTTTACCAAAATTTTCCTTATAAAATATACATATGGATTCAAATAATGGAAATTATCTTACTGCTACTCTTCAAAAGATTTCATGAAAGTAGTCATTAACTGGGATTATTATACCCAATGGCACCCCCAAAAAATCTTGAATCAAACTCTTAAGAAATATACACCTAAAACTTTTAGGTTGAAACAAGTTTACCCTAGACTAAGTAACTACCTATGGCTTTGCTTAGGGCTAAAATAGCTCTAAGAGATGTGGACCTGACTTCACATAAATGTTATATGACCTCTTATATCGATACTAAGAATCAGTTTCTCAGAAATTATGTTTTGGGTTTCTCCTCCACTTTGCTCTCTCTTAAGTTACAAGGCCTTCTCCCCCAGAATCCTCCAGCTCAAATTTCAACCCCATTCTTCCCAGCCTAGATACCAAATGCTGTTAAAAAGCTGGAAAGAAAACAAATTAGAACTGACCTGCAGGGGCCCTTTCTGGTGCTATAACTATGGAAACCATGGTTTGAATGACTGAAAGATATTGAACACATTACAGCAGAATAAATAGATAGATGATAGATAGATGATAGATGATTGATAGATGATAGATAGATAGATAGATAGACAGATAGATAGATATAGATATAGATATAAAGGGCTGCTTGAACAATGCCCAAGGAAAATCAACAATCTAACACAATGAAACCCTTTGAAATCAAGATTAAAGAATTGGTTCTAGTCTGTTATTATGTGTAAGAAATGGGATACTTGGTGATTAATGTATCTAAAACAACCTCTCAGCTAACTGTTCAGTTTGCGGCATGTAATACTCTCACAGTATAGAAACTTAGAAAACTTGAGACAACTTTCTTGGATGGATAAATATATGTGCTGTGAGTTTTCACTCCATGGGACATTTAGGAGCCTTTAAAATTAATTCTAAAAAGAATCTGATTCTACCTTGTTACCTAAACGATATAATGGATAGGGTTTGCTTTGTTTTCACTTTTGTTAAGAGTGTTACTTTGCTTATGTTACTGTGAAACAGCAAAAACAAAACAGAAAACCCTGATCTAAAACAATATCTTTACTTCAGAATCTTTTTAAGAAGGAGAAAACAATCCACTCTTAAAACTCCTCATTTCCTGATAGAGATTTTGGTTGATTCCATCTCTGAAGTCTGATATTTGTGGGGAAGATTATTATGAGAAAGAGAGTTCTCAAATAGGATGAAAAATATCCAAGAAGTTGCTCCATATCTTTTTCTATAAACTTAATAATTAATTAACTGAAGTCATCACCCCTTACTATAAAATTTGATGCCTGCCAAGTTTTATATTGCGGAAATTATATATTTTATACAAAACAAAGAAACTGGATATTGAATATATTGAATACTTGGGTAAAATGACTTGCATTTACAGTGTATGCACTCACTAAGAGTGATTGTTATGATTCAATGGCAGGACAACCCCAGACTCAAGTAGTACACTTTCCTCTTAGATGGAACACAAACCTCACCAGAGTAAATTTCCTGATGGCCTTGTTTCAGAATATGGATGCACAGGGAAATAAAACTTGCCAGAGTCTGTGTTCCCTAATGCACAGGCTGATCCGTCGTAACCCCCTACTTATTAGTTTCTCTCACCCAGTGGGAGGTCTCAAAAACCTGTCCTCACACCCTGAATGTCTCAAGCAACAGAGAGACAGTTAGCAATTACTGGGCACTCAGTGTCTCCTGAGCTGACATCTGTTGGTATTATGGATAGAGGAACCTTTACTTAAGCCAGACAGTCATCTGCTTTGAGAACTGTTCCCTGGTTCAATTGGCAATGCCCTTTACTCTCACATTTAAGACTTCTCCTCTTAGCAAAGCTAATCCTGGGACTAAGAGGTCATACCTCGGTCCTTGAATGACTGCATTGACTCTTTAGGAGTCCCCAAGAATGTTCCAATGAATTTAACTCTAGTTACCACATAGCTGCAGAATTCAAATGGACAATATTCTGTGGTCAACAGTAAACAAAATTGTAAAATATCCAGCAAATAATTATCAGTTATACAAGGGATACCCTTTTAAAAAATATTTTTATTGAGTTTTAATCCTTTTCGTATAATATATGTTAATCAAATTTAGACCCCCTTCCCCATCTATGCCATGCCATGGTCCCCCTACACTGGATTTCATAATTCTCTCATATATGTTAAGTTCTATCCAGTTGGAGCCTATTTAGAATCACTCCCTTAAAGAAGATCTACCCTCCCTCACCAAGCAGTAATCAGTTGCCAGTAGTTCTTCGGCTAGGGTTGGGGCCTGTTGCCTATTTCCCTCATTCTATGCTAGGTTTTTGTCTGATGGGTTTTGTGCATGCTGTCACCATTGCTGCAAGTTCATATGCACAAATTCCCAGTAGCTTGAAAGTCTCATTTCCTTATGTTCATGTGTCAACCCTGACTCTTATAATCTTTCCACCCCCTCCTCTGCAATGGTCCCTGAGCCTTGGGTGGGTGAGATTTAATATAGGAATCCTATCCAGGGACAAGCACTCTGCCATTTCTTATTCTCTAAAACTTGGCCAGTTGTGGCCTTCTGTGTACATTGCACTCTGTTGTATGAGGAAGCTTTGCTGGTGAGACTTGAGGGGTGTATTAAAATTCTCTTAGCCTCCTGTTCTGCTATGTTCCATGAGCCTTAAATGTAGAGGTTCCTTGGTAGATGTGTCACTTAGTGGTGGACGTATCTCAGACATATAGTCTCTGTGTGATACCAGTTGTGAAAATCTGTAATAGCCTCTATCTCTTGCAAAAAGAAGTTTGTCTGATGAGTGGTATATGTATACTTGTCTATAAATATAAAGATCCATATTTAGCATACAGTAAGAAATTTCATTGTCTAAAGACAGAGCTAGGGTTTTCTCTAGGATCTATGACCTCTCCTGTCATGTGTATGTGGCTATATTTACAGTGCTACCTATGAATTCCCTCCCACTGAGAGGACATTAAGTTCAATTAGATAGCTGTTGATCACCCTCTCTATAAAAGTGCTACTACTGCACCAATAGAGATAGATTGCTGTGTGCCAGCTGTTGAGGTTATTTGACTTTGGAACTGGGTTGGACCATTTCTTGCTTTCTTTTCTCCCTTTGCAGCTTACATAGCATCCTCCAGAACTATGAAATCTAGTTTTCAGGGAGGTGGCTTCCAGGTCAGTTCCAGCTTCATTGTTTCAAGTCCTGTGTCTGAAGTATGTCCTCTCTTCAGCAATAAGGTCTTACCTTCAAGTTCTGGGAGGTAATCAAGGGCTGTGGCAGTAGCCTGTATTATTTTGGGAGTCTCTTGGACAACCCTGACCAACAACTCAAAGGGAGGCTTATCCTGTCTGGCACTGTGTTCCTTGTTATATAGTTTTCAGGAGCACTCATGTCCTCATGTTTAGTTATTGTGTGCATTTTTCATTTTTCGGGGGGGGGTTGAGTTAATACATGTACCTCTGACTTTTTATGCCACCTAAGCTTTGTTTATCTCGCCTCTCCCTGTCTAACCTCCCTTCTCCCTCCCTAGTTTAAGTGCACCTATTCTCCCCATTTTCCCTTAAGGGAGTATCTAGCCAGCTAGATGCCACCAACCAAATATCTTGGGAGAGAAAGATCACCCTTCATATGATGCTAGCAGGAAATGGAGGTATTTGTATTATGCTTGGTGGAAGATGTTTCACTTTTATTCCCAGTAATATAGAACCCAATAGAACAATTGAAAAGGCTCTTCGGGGATGAATTACTTTATGCAATGTGTTAGCTGTGATTTCCAGAATAAGTGACCCTTTTAGTAATTGTATGAACAATGAATTGGAAAGTGAAAAGGGGTAATGAACTCAGTCATGAGTTCTCTTGTTATGGTTTAGAAGTCATAATAAAGTTGAATATTACAGGTGTTAGTCAAATGACTAATTAGAGCAGCAATAATTGCCAAAATTGAAACCTTATCATAACATGTTACCGATGGATAGCAAAGAACAGGAAATCAGTCAACATTAATTAAATTTGAAGAGAAGAGTAAAAATATATTGTAGAAAAGGGGGGAAATGTGGATAATGTAAAAGAAATATAATCTTTTTCTATCAAAGGATAAATAAGATGAAACTTCATGCATTAAAAAAATAACAAAGAAGTTATATGGTAGAAATTTAAATTTTTCCAAGGCCAACACTCATGGAAATCAAAATGTATGTTCAAGATTGCACTTGGTACTGAAAACAGCATTCTGCATTGCTTTAAGTCATCCAGTCCTGTAAGAATGATAGACCAAGTTCTGACCACTCAGAGTGATGTACAATCCCTTTGAATTAGGAATAAAAGTCCAGCAGACCTCCACTAGGTGTGCTTGCTTGCTGGAGTTGGCATGGCTACATACCCTTCTATAGAAGTAAAATTTTTTTCCTGCAAAACCACTTTGGTAGTTATGTTAAGACACCAGACCAATTCCTAATGCTATCTTCTTCATCTAAAGTACATAACAATCTCTAAAAGATAACAGTATCATTTCTTAATTCTGTATCCTCAAAATATGGCATCTAAGCTTGTTATGTATGTTGGGTATTCAACCAATATTGAATAGAAGTAATTTGTCCCCATAAAGGCATTAAGTTTAAACCACAGAGATGATATCATATTTTTATATTTTTTATTTTTGAAAATTTCATACATGAGTATTGCCTGCATTATTTTCATCCCTCCCAGTTCCCCACAAATTCCTCCTATGTTCTCCCTCTCCCTCTCAATTTCTAATCTTTTTCTTTGACTATTATTGTTACATATACATACATTTCTAAATATATACATACATATAGATACATATATATGTATATGTGCATATATAAATGCACTGAGTCTATTTAGTGGTGTTTTGTGTGCCTGTATTTAGGACTGCCCACCTGTGATTAGATAACCTCTCAGGGAGCTAGTCCCTGGAGAAAACTGATTCTCTATCTCTCAGCATCCATTAGTTGTCTGTAACTCTTCATTTTGAGGTGGGACCCCATGACATTCCCCCATCTACCTTGGCATGTCAACTAGTTTGTGATTATGCAGCTTTTGTTAGACTACCATACTGTGGAGGATTCACTGATATAGCTTCCCTATTATGTCCAGAAAGTATTAAATAGCAGCAGGTATCTTGTCCTTCTTGCTCTTAGATTCTTTCTGCCCCTCTTCGGTGATGTACCATGAATCTTAGGGATACAGGCTACATTTTAGACATTTCATTTAGGGATGGGTACCTTACACTCACTCATTCACTGAATTTGACCACTTGTGGAGCATTTTAATAAGTCTTCACCTGCTAATTTTTAATATTACTACACACCCTGAGAAATATACTTTTCTAAAACTTAAGCTCTTCTTTCTAAATTGGTTGTCATTCTTGTTTTTCTTCTTTAAAATCTTCTTTAAAATGAAGTCATTTTGAATTTTGAGGGTTTATTGATAACTCTAATGAGCCAATAAGTGTTTGGCTTTTTGTTTATTTTTTAAATTTAAATTTTTATTACCTATATGAATATCATCTTTGCATTATTTCTATCCCTCCCAGTCCCTACCCAGCTCCTCTCATGTCCCCCACTCCCTCTCAAATTCTTGTCTTCGTCTTTGATTACTGTTGTTACCATTCTTAAAATTATATCATCCTCACAAAAGAATTAGTTGGTGCTAAAACCTGAAATTATCTTTCTATTTCTGTCCAGCTTTTTGTCTTTGAATATCACATCTTACTTTTTTATAGCTCGAAACTTTAGAGCCTCTGATTTTTGTACAATTTAGTATGTCTTTTATTCACCATCGGATTGTCATGCTATTTAAATTATACTCTGATGCAGTATTGAACTACTGAACCTAGTTCTCCAAATATTATTGATTAAATATACACCAAAATGCATATGTGCAGATTCTGACTTGGTCATCATACTGACCAGGAGAACCCATTTGGCTGAGGTTTGAGGAAATTTCTACATGACTTGATTAAGATAGAGTTAAGTGATATGTGTCCTTGTTCATATAAATGGAATGAGTGAATTGAATCTGGTTTCCTAAAGCTGTCTGAAGGTTTTTGTGATTTTTTTTCATAACACCAAAAGCTTGTGCTAGGGAACTTGTGTCTTTGAATAGTAGTTTCATCTCTCATAAACATGTCTCCTGTTTGTCACAGTATGTAATAAGAAAGCTGATAAAAGGAAGACAGGTGGGACATGATAGATTTTATTTCAATCAGACTAAACTATTACTTTTTTATGTTTCTTCCCTCTGAATCACATATTTTCCATTTTTAAGAATGATAAATATTGAAAAACCCTCCAGAGCTGCAAAGAAACATCCTTAGATGCACTTCTGAGTGCACTTCTAAGTGAGCAGCCTGCCCGATGACCTTGCTGCCTGCCACAGCTGATTACACTGAGTAGACATTCAGTTAAAACTGGGCCAGTTGGAATTGTCCTCTAGGTACATGGAGTTGTTTCTCAGAGTGATTGAAAAGTACTGTCCCATAAACTAAGACACTTTTCTGTGCCTGGCACTTGACTGTCATGAGACTTTGGGAAACATATCTGGTATGCAGGGAGCTAAATGGAAGAAGTTGAGGCACAAGCACAAGCAGAGACGAGAAAGAGCAAGTCCAGACACCAGGTGGAGAATAATTGCTCAAGGAGCTTCATCCGCTCATGAACAGGTTTCATCCTCCCTTCTACTTAAAATTATGAAATTCTTTTTATCATGTTCTTCCACACCTAAATACAGTTCAGACTCATGTTTGAACTTTCAAAAATTAGGACCAAATTGTATCATAGAAAGTAATTAAAACAATTACTGATCAAGACAGATATATATGGTAGTCTTTTTGAGACAGGGTCTCCTTGTAGCCCCAGCTGGCCTGGAACTCACTATGTAGACCAGGCTGGCCTTGAGCTCACAGAGATCTGCTTGCCTCTGCATCCTGAGTGCTGGGATTACAGGCCTGGCTAAGACAGCTATATATTTTAAACAAAGTATTCTGCTTTAGATCTTCTGATTCCAAAGAATCAAAGGAATCATGTGGAGCACTTATGTCCCACAGAATCATTATGTTGAATGTCCCTGGCAGGTGATAAATGTGGAGCCAACAATTTGACATGATCTTATTTCATCTTTTTACAAACCTGGGACTTATGTGTTATTCATAGATGATGAACCCAAGACAGGATGAACCTGAGACAGAAATAGCTTCTTTAATGTCATAGGGGCAGTAAGTTGTATAGCCATAACACACATTCAGGTATTTCTGATTTTAGAAATCACGTTCTTTTCATAAGTAACCCCTGTATCAACTTATGACTATATTGTTCTTTGAGTGTAATGACGGATTTAAAAAAATAAACAGAGCACTACAGAAAATGCCACAGGCATTTATAACTAAGAATTTGCTAACTTGATAGAATGAACAGATTTGTAATTAAAAGATATGTGAATTTGGAAATAGCTGATTGCTAAAATGACTAGCAACAAACACTCAAATGCAATTTAATTGAATATACTTATTTATTTTAATTATGTCTTAAAGAAACTAAAATTATATATTTTGAAAATTCTTAATCTCAACATTACTTTTAATGAACATTGCATTACCCATATCTTTATTGAAAAATATATACTTAGTATTCCCTAAGCATAAATGTATAAGGACTTTTATGATAACTATCTGAAAAGAATTTTTACAGAAAAATTATTTTCATAGCCGTTTTACAAAATTCATATTGCAAATAGTTATTATATATTTAAGTAATTTTGTATTCTTCTCAAAATAAACTTATTTTTCTGTTATTCCCATGTTCTTGTAAGATTATACATGTTATGTTCTTTCAATGCTATTTCAAAATATTTTTCTGTGGGGACTGGAGAGATGGCTCAGTGGTTATGAGCACTGGCTGCTCTTGCAGAGGACTTGGTTTGGTTCCTAGCATCTACATGGTGGCTAACAACTGTCTGTAACCCCAGTTCTAAGGGGCCCTCTTCTGGACTCTGAGGCCACTGCATGCCACAGATACACTTAGATGCAGGTAAAACACTCACTCATACACATTAAAAAATAAATAAATGAATTTTTTTTAATCTGTGGACAGTAGGTAGTATAAAATTGCACTTTCCACTAAGACAATGCCATAAATTAATGACTCATTAAAAAACTCCTTAAGTTTTATTTTTTTTACAAACTGACCCACTTAAACAATTTTAAATAAGCCTCTAAAATAAGCCTATTAAGCAATAGTACTTTCAATTATGTTTATAAGTATGTCATCAAAAGGAAAAAATGGCTTAATTCTTCTAAAAGCCATAATTATGTCATTTTAACTTTAGAATTCTTTACTAACAACTAGCAGACTAAAAATTTGCATCAGTCTAGAAAAATAGCTTTGAAACATCACTTGGAGGCCACAATATAGTTATAAATTTTAAGGCTTTGTTTGAGAAAACAATTTATTTTACATGACTGAAATAATCTTGCTTAAGCCTTATCATAACTTGTTTGTATTGTTTTTAATGAAAAAGAAAAGGATCCAAGTTCACCTTTTTAATAACCCTTTTATTGATTCGACGAATATTTCATACCTGTAGACAATGTGTGTTGGTCATATTCATGCCTTACCTCCCCTGTCACTACCCAGGACTCCCCACCATATCTCCCTTTTAACTTTGCATCATAAAATTAAAATAATATTTTTTAATCACAGAGTACAATTAGTGGTGCCCTTATGCACATGGGTGTGAAGCCATCTACTGGGGAATGAGGAATTTACCAGTGGCTGCATTCCTAAAAATGCCTTTAATCCCAGGACTTGGGAGGCAGAAGCAGGCTGCTACAGGGAGACCCTGTCTCAAAAAGACTGAAAAAACAAAACAAAACCTCCCACTCCCTCCCAGCAGGCAACAATAGGCCTTGAGAGCATCTCTCAAATCTATGATGGAGGTTCTTAAATTTTTATTAAGAATTTCATACATACATATAATGTGTTTTGACCAAATTAACCCACTATTTCCTCCCTTCAAATGCCTCTCCTATCACCCAGTCACACTTTCCTTCCAATTTCATGTGTTCTTTATGAAACCCTCTGAGTCTGGTACAATTTTTAGCTGTCTCGATCTCATGAAGACGTTGTTCAGGTGACTACTGCTGCCATGAGCTCATGTGTGTAGCAGCCATGTTTTGTGTGTGTAGCAGCCATGTTTTGCGTGTGTAGCAGCCATGTTTTGCGTGTGTAGCAGTCATGTTTTGTGTGTGTAGCAGCCATGTTTTGTGTGTGTAGCAGCCATGTTTTGTGTGTGTAGCAGTCATGTTTTGTGTGTGTAGCAGCCATGTTTTGTGTGTGTAGCAGCCATGTTTTGTGTGTGTAGCAGTCATGTTTTGTCCAGAGGGCAGCATTTCATCTCACCCCCTGCCCTCCTCCTCTCACAATTTTTGTCTCTTCTCTTCTGCAGTGTTTCCGGAGCCTTGGGAAGGGAATAAGTGATAGATGTGTCTACACACAATCCCTTATCAGCACTTTGAACTGTAGCATGTTTCTGTAATCATCATTCCCCACTGCATCAAGAGGTTTCTCTGACCAAGGTTGGGAGCAGCAAAGTCTATGAACTATGAATACAAACATAAATATTTAGAAGGCAGCTTGACGACACGGTGATTTGGAAAAACTAGATTATCTGATAGAATCCATGAGTTCCCTAGCTGATCATAATGCCATATCAGAAAGGAAAAGTAATCCTCAACCTTACCCAGTTGTGAACTGTGGAAGCAATAATAGCAATTGGCCTGGCAAGATATGCCCATGGGTGCTATAGTGATTCAAATGTTATGGATGTAATATACCTCTTTATGATTGGATTTATGGTCTGCTCCACTGCTAGCAGGGGCAAGAAACTGTGCCTAGATAGGTTACAGGCTAAAAGAAAGATGTTAGTAACATGATTCTGCTAAATAGGCATAGTATGATTCCTAATGACTTTTTGTTTTACCCATAGATTAGTGCACATCTCAACTCTTACCAGACAAGCTTCTTTGCGCAGCAATTGATAATTTACAGAGACCCACAGTTGGCCAATATTCAGAGAATAAGAGAATGTGGAGTGCTCAGCCTTAAATGGGACACCTATATCATGCTCTCTACCCTCAAAGCTCAGGGATCATTGTGGAAAATGTGGTGGAAAGATTGTTAAGAGCCAGAGGTGGTTAACGAATACAAGGTAATTGTGTTTTCTGGACACAACTGGGTAGTTCACATATGAACTCACAGTGCTTGTTACAGGATGCATAAGACCTATGCAAGCCCAAATCAGTCAAAATCCCAACATGCAAGGAGGAAGTGAGCAAGAAGACTGAGCCCTGACTGAGGAACTATTGGCAACTGATAACTCCAAGGAGAGGGAGAGTCAGTTTTATAGTATATAGCACCAAGAAGCTTGGTCAGGCTCCAGGGGATGGGTCCATACCTGAGTACTTAAGCAGTACAAATTAGACTCCACGAGTTGTTTTTTTTAAATATTTTATTTATTATTTTTATTTTAGGTCTATGTGTGTATTGCCTGCATGTAGGTAAGGGAACCCATGTCGTGCAATGTCCGTGAGCACAGAAGAGGCGATCAGATCCCCTGGAACTGGAGTTACAGACAATTGGTAGCTGCCATGTGGGTGCTGGGATTCAAACCCTGGTCTTCTGCAAGAACAACCCATGTTCTTAACTGCTGAGCCATCTCTCCATCCTGACTCTACAAGCTTTAAAAAAAAAAATAGCTGGCATGAAGTCTGGGGGCGGATGTGTTATGGTGCGGGTGGAGATGGGTGAGGTGTGTCCATATGAAATTCTCAAAGAATGAACAAATTTTGGGTGGATCTCTTTGAGACAGGGTCTCTCTGTAGCCCAGCTGGCCTGGAACTCACTATGTATACTAGGCTGGCCTGGATTTCACAGAGATCCACCTGTCTCTGCCACCAGAGTGCTGAGACTAAAGGCATACACAACCATGCTGGTTTCAGCAAACAACAAAAATATTTTTAGTAAGGCGGATCTCTCTGTGTCCTGCAACTTAACTGTATGGTGTCTTCAGCAATAAGGTCTGACCATGTAGTTATTGCTATGTTATTCATCCATGAATGTGATATACCTTTTTTATTTGTTCAAATATTTAATCAACTTAATGTAGCAACTCTTTTCTTAGAAAGACTTCAGTCCTGTTATGGTAGTCCATGTTTATGATAGTTGTTCAGTTTTTACATTTATGTCAGTTACTGATTCCAAGCTTATTAAGTTAATATTCTTGAGTAGTGATTAGTAGAATTCATTTAGAACTTTTAAGAACTACATTACACTATAATTACATTGTATTACATCTTACAGCATTTATATGCATTCTCCACTTTTTTTCTTTAGTTTAATTTTAACTTACCAATATCCCTACCTTTCCACTAGAAAATATAGGCAGTTTAATACATTGTTTCCCTGTGGTTCCCTGCTGTTTTATTACCTTTTCCTCAGGAAGTACTTATTCTTTTTCACTAGAGAAATAACAACAATTACTTAAAAAATGAATTACAGGTAAGTAAAGGCATAGTTCTGAAAGTATAAAATTTACATTTTAAAAGAAAATATAATTCATACAAGAAAAATAATATTAAGCAAAATTCTACCCAAAAACATAAGCAAAACTGAATTTCCTCACTATACTTGACATATATGAATGAACAAACCGATTGGTATTTCACTGTCCTGAAATTTGGACTAGTTCTGAAAGAAACAAATGAAGTTTTACCCAGAGCAAAATCATATCTTACTTTAACAAATTTCTACTCCATGCTGGTCATAAAGATTTAGTGACTGTTAATCAGATTCCCAACTCCATCTAAAGTTACTTTGTACACCACAGAGGTGGTCTGCTGGCCTCAGTTACACCTAAGCAGTTTGATATTTCACCTCTTTTCCCTCCGCTGTACACAGGAAACATAGAACAAAGTTTTAAAACTTATTGTGGACTGTGGTCTTTATTAAAAGGTGCAAGAATATGGCACACACACACACACACACACACACACACACACACACACACCTTACATTTCAATTTATTTAGGTTGAAAATCCAGATCCTTGCAGATGGTTTCCTTAAGTCTTAAAATGAGTTTGTAGTGCCATCTAGTGACTAATTGCAGTATCATGTGTTAGAAATGAAAATCTATCATGGGTAAACAGAATTTAGCATAAGGCCAGATAGTGACTCAAGCAGGTCAGATCAGAGATGCTTCTGTTCATTTCTAGGTGACTGTCGTGAGAAACATTTATGCAAGAGAAGTTGCTTTTAGAGCTATGGAATAGTCAAATAGTTACAAAGACAGTCAACAGAAGTAATCATTCACATATCAGTTTTAAAAATAGGAAGGCTTGGGGCTGGAGAGAAGGTTCAGTGAATAAAATACGTTAGTGCAAGAATGAAGAGCTGAGTTTGAGCCTCATAACTCACATTAAAAGGAGAATAGTATATATGCACCTTTAGTCCCAGCTCTGGGGAAGAGGACACAGGGAGATTCTGAGACAGCCAGTCTAGCACAGCTGGTGAGCTCCAGATTCAGTGAAAGACTGCCTAAAAAAAAGTAATAATAAAGTGTAGAGCTAATGAAGAAGACTCTACATTGACCTCTTGCCTCCACAGTCACATACATAAACATTCACATGAACAGGCAGAAATCTGAAGTGTTAAGAAAACAGAAGCTCTAGTTTGGTAGATATAAAAACTTGGTATTGAGTTATATAAGGCACAAATGACAATGACAGTGCCAACCAAAGAGGTCATACATATCTAAGGATAATCATGCATATGCATGGATGAGATCAGACTACTGCTTTTATTTCGTAAGCTCAAGTAGAGGATTTCAATGCGTCCATTTTGGAATTGCTTGACCTAGTAGACAAAGCACAATAAAGTGCATTGAGGTTATGAACAATGAAATCAATGGATTTGATTACACAACTATGGGGACATACTGGGAATCCCAGTTTCATTAAATAGAAAATATAAGCTTTTTATATTTAAATAGAACACTTGCAAAAGTTGATCAGGCACTTAGTTAAAATGAGTATCTTTGTGTGGGAGAGGACGGCGTTAGGGATCGAACCAAGGTCCTTGTACATACTAGGCCATCTCTCTACTGAGCTACATGGCCAGTGTGAAATGAGTATCTTATATCTAAAAAGGAAGATGCTGCTTCATCATATTCTCGAAGGATATAAAAATACTAGATAAAAGGATGAAAATGCAGTGTAATTATCCAGAAATAATAAAAGAAGAATTTGCAAATAGTTATCAAGTCCAAGAGAACAAAAACTAAAATTACAAATACAAATAAAAACTGAGACTAAGAATATAGCAAAGACTGCAGGTATAACAAAAGTAGGATTGAGGGAACAAATGTATTTTTAACTTCATTATTAATGAAAAGAGACTGAAAGGGGTGATTAGAATTTACCATACAGTAATGGAATCCAAAGAAGTAAAGAAATTACTGAAGACAAAAATTAAAATTTATTTGCTTAAGTCTATTTCATTAAGAAACCAAAGCTTCAAACAAAATTGTGCATATTTATGTATTGTCAGAGGGTGAAAACACAGGATGATTTCAGTCATCTCAGCAAAGTTTCCAAACTCTGGCTGCCTCCTAAACCCAAATCACAGGTAAGTTCATAGCTTCATCATTACATCTGCCATAGCTTTGTATTTTCCATCTAATTTTGGATTGCTGTAAGTGTTTCTTACAACCCAAGTTAGAACCTTTCGATGTCTCATGTCTGCACAGATATAAGGGCATGGTCCAAGTTTATTTTGTCTAATAACACACAAGCAAATATTTTAGAATTTAATGAGCCATGTGGTAGCTATCTGTCCCAAACACTGAACCCTGTCACGTTGCTCACTGTTGTTCCTTATTTACGATGTGGATATGCATACTCATTTCAACATTACAGTGCCAACATTATAATTACCTGAACATAAAAAGCTTAACTCTTTGATTAAGTTGTTAAGAGTGAGCCAGAACTCAGGGGACATTTGCTTCCCTAGATCTCTTGGGAAGAGATCTGTCTTGTCTCCTGGATCTGTGCAGATAGAACTATCTTTTTGGAACTCTGTCCTTGGAACTGTGTCCAGAGTTCAGTCCAATCCACTGTTTTATTCAAAAGGTTTCTTCAGTTTCAACTGGGAAAATCCAAGATTGGTTCCATCCTTTTCTTAACAGACCATCTGTTCTTTTCATCCATAGTTCTAGAATATCTCATTCACCCAAGGTCAGTCTTCATTCCCAACCTCCAGTCTGTTCAATGGAGATGGGGTGCCACTTTTCAGTGCATTGATGTTAATTCTCAAGCATACCCTCATTCATTCATTCATTCATTCATTCATTATCTTTTTGGGTGGAGTACCAAATTGAGGTTCTCAAGGAAATGAGATTGAACACCTAGGTCTCAAGACACAAGAGTACATGGTTTTTCTGGGGTTAATTAAAAATCCAGGTAATATCTATTTATAAAAGTCATTCCACACTTCATGAAGTTTGTTTGTAAACTCTAGTTAAATACTGATTAGGTAAATGAATAAATAAACCAGATCCTATCATAGTCTTAAATCTTGCTTTACTCATAACAATTCCAAGTCTGTTTTTCATATTTACTGGCCTTTTGTCTGAATTCATTTGTTAAGTTCCAAAATAAGTAAAAAATAATGAACTAAAATCACTCAATCCACCAGATTATAGGAGCCAAATTGTAAAAAATGCCTGTGCTAACTTGAGAGCATGTCCAGATTTTGTCTGAAACAGAGCCCTCTGCCTAGAGTATGCCCAAAGGCAGAGTAAGTCTAAAATATGCTGGATCTCCACCCTTGCCCATTTGGTAAGTCTATAAGAGCTTCTTGAATGATTGCCTAAAATGAAGTTAATAGAAGGCTAACAAATGACAGTCTGACCATGAAATGGGCCAGAACTGAGCCTAATGAGACGTTATGAAATCGCAAAGAACTGTAGGATGAATTAGCAGGGTCAATGGCATTCACCACTGATGTGAATGGCTTGGCATAATGAAGTTCAACTACAAAATGATGATGGATGGAAGAGCAGTCACATCAAGAAGAAGAATTGCCAATTCTGTTTCCCTCCAATGCAAACCCCTTTGTAAGAAGTAGCTAATCCCAGCACAGAGGTGCATTCTTTAACTGACAGATGTGGCAGGCCAAAGAGTGACCATGATAAAGAAAAATAAAATCCTCCAGGTATTGGGAGCATAGTAAATGGATATCTTTCCTGTTAGATTCTGGATTTTACAGGCCTTGCCTACAGCGGTGACTTGAGACCCACATAATGGCTATGTGTTTATACAATCAGTCAGGAATAGCCTCTTTTGGCACCATCTAGTGAGATCATAGCCTGTCAGTTTACACTCTAGCTACTGAGAAAGCAAAACACTGGGTTGTGAGAATTCTCCCTGAGTAAGTTTAACAGCAGTGAGAGTGATGTCTGGCAAGTAGAAGGTTCTTTCTTTAATTATTTTGAGGAATAAAACTTCCTAATGCCACAAGGTTTATCAAGTACAGTCAGCAGACATTTTGGAATTATTCCTAGTTTATGGACATAATATCAACAGTAATAATGAATAAGAATTAAATATTTTTGCAATCTATTATATTTAGATATAAGATTATACCAAGATTATATTATTATTTATATATATTTTCAATCATCTTTGGAAAGAGTCTGGGCAGGACATGGGCAGATTATGTGTGCAACAAAAGAAAAGATAGAAGTAGCCCTTAATTGTATAAATATTTAGTTTATAAATGCATAGTGGTGGAAAATAAATATTTTAAAGTACAAATCTTAACTTAGGGTATATAGAAAGGTGAGTAATTAGCAGAGGAAAATGTGAACCTTGCTTGTTTTGTTTTGCATATTATTTTGATTTTCATTTTACCTCTCCATACTGCTTGGAAAATATGATTCTGCCTCAGCTTCCTGAGCACTGAAATTACCGGTGTGAACCACCACCCAACTAGTCTTGCTTCTAGTTTACTACAAATACTCATTTTGAATGGTACCGACCCACAGTGCTTCTTATACAGTTAAGTTCACATATCAAAATGTTAGACTATAAGCATTGACTTTTAAGGACTACTGTATGTCTTCTGAAAATCCTATACAACATAATAGGTATGTGTGTAACTTATAATTTGGTTCTTTACGAATTAGGCAAATATCTAAATCAATAAGCCTAGATGTATTTGCACCTGCATTTGTCCCTTTCTCTTCTCACTATTACTCTCTTACCCCCTTGACCTAATCTAGCTTTGAAAATAACTCTGCCAAAGTTTTGGTGAAAAACAAAGCAACACTGGATTTCTTTGATTTTTACAAAGTTCCAAGCGTTGCTTTAATTATCTTTTGCCTCAGTAACTGAAAAATAATTGACCCTTTGAAGGAAGTCAAAACTATTTCTTTGCTGTTTTCCAAACCTCAAAATGAAATTACTCCTTGCCATATCATCAAAGCATTTGATTTTAATTGTTTCTGTGGGCGTTGTCACAAATACATGGCTTTCAGCCAGAGCAGCTCTGATGTTCATAATCCCCCAAATCACTGTGTCCTCAAACAGCATCCTTTTGGGTCTTTTGGGAAGAGCCCATTTCCTCTGGCTTTCCAAAGCCAATAGTTATCGTCTGTGTTCTTTGGCTCACAGCCCTTTTATTCATATTTTCTTTTAATTAAATTTCATTACATTTATTTATTTTTGGGAGGAGGGCATGCCACAGTATGTGCATGGAAGTCAGAGGACAACATTTGGGCACTGATTCTTTCCTTCCACCATGTGGGTTCTGGGAGTTGACCTCAGATCTTCAAGCTTGGCAACAAGAGCCTTTAGTTTTTGAGGCATCTCTCTGGCCCACTCCCTACGTTTTCAGAGAACAGCGTAACACTTCTAAGACTCTATGTCTAACTGACACGCCTCTTTTATAAAGTGCCATCTGCTTATATTGGGCAAATTTATCTCAATATTTTGTATTTACTCATATCTGCAAAGTCCATTTTGTTACCTAAAAAGGTGACAAAAGGCCAGGCATGGTGGCGCATGCCTTTAATCCCAGCACTCGGGAGGCAGAAGCAGGAGGATCCTCGTGAGTTCAAGACCAGCCTGATCTACATAGTGAGTTCCAGGACAGCTGGGGCTACAGGGAGACCCTGTCTCAAAAAGATCAAAAAGAAAAAAAAAAAAAAAAAAAAAAAAAAGATGACAAAAGGTTGAGGATTGAAAAGAACATTTGAAGGAGGCTTGAGGGAGAGGGAGGATATTATTCTACCACAGTAATACTTAGATGAATCAAAATTTCATGACGTCTAAGGGAGAAAAAGAAAGGCAGATAAAGAAGCAGAAAGATCTTTTTGGATACAGTTTAATTTTCTTATCGCTGAGATGTCAGTGAAGGAGGTTATCATGCTTACTGGGAAGGTAATTGAGGATGTGTTAATAAGGCGGAAACAGGTCTTTTGTCCAGACAGTAATGTCTTAATTTGGACTATGAAATGTGTAAATTATTTACAAATGTAAATTACCTTCCTCTTACCATTATCTGATTTATGTGGAAGTCAGAAAAAAAGTAAAGAAATGTATATTTAATATTTTTTGAAATTTATCTAATTAAGTTCATAATTATCTTGTTAAAGCCCTTCAGAGTCATATGTAAATTTTTGTGTGTAGTAGATTTTCAAGACTGCTTCTACAGCTTTCCCTACCAATTATGCTTCCTAACCCATGCCATTCATTAAATTACTTTATGACTGCAACCCATTAAGACATTACTATGTGACTGATTAATTCATTGACTAATATATATTTCTGTTCATTACTTCTTGCTGATATTTTATTGTCCTAGAAGAGGCTTGTGCTAGATATGGTCAGGCGTTTTGAGCACAAGATAACTCTAACATGCATTTCCACAGCTTTTTCTGTGCTCCTCTCTAATAAGAAATATTTTGCTGTTTTAGGGAGATAGGGCAATGAAGATCGCTGAGGGAAGACTGGGACTCTGGGTTTAGATAGGCACACAGCCATTGCTCCTTGTTGTAATTTTGATAAATTACTAACTCCCTTTTTCTTCCTATTTTTATTCAATAAAATGGGAATGGTGTTAACTTTTACCTAGAGAGCTGAGCTCCTCCCTGCAGTCCCCAGGAGCCCTCTAGGCCTGGTCCTGCCCTCACCGCCCTTTGCTTCCTGGGCTGCACAGCCTCCAGTGTCCTGGTGAAAGCACCTTTCCTGGGTAAGTCCAGCATACAGCATGCCCATGGCGCCTTGACTCCTCCCAGCATCTTTCACCCTCCCAGATCCTCCACAGCATCTCTCCTCCTGGCCTGGTTACAGGTCCATTTCTTGTCTTGGCACTCCAGACACCAGGGCTAACCTCTCAGCCTAGAGCCACCACTGCTTCCTGATCCTTTGCATCCAGACCAACCCAATTCCCCCCTGCTGTCCCCAGGAACCCTCTGGGCCTGGTCCCACCATCACCTCCCTTCACTTTCCTTGGCTGCCCAGCCTCCGTGCATCCTGGTGCCAGCACCTTTCCTCCCCAGGAGCCCTCTGGGCCTGGCTCCACCCTCACCTCCCTTTGCTTCCTGGGCTACACAGCCTCCAGTGTTTTGAAATTTAAATAAACCAATACCACATAAAGTACAGAAATCAACCTTAGTAGATGGTAATTATTATTATTTCTAGTCTCCAATTATTTCTGTAAGGACTTTTTCTTGATCAAAGTTTTCATACTTCTCATACTCAGTTGGAGAGAAAGCAGGAGAAGTAGGACTAATAAAATTCACTTCGTCTAGAAAATATGTTCTCTTCCTTAGAAGAGAAAAAGACAAAATAAATGTGAAAAGTGAAGAGATATAAGAAGTATTAAACACTTAAGGGCTGGAGAGGTGACTCAGTGATTAAAAGCACTGGGTGCTCTTGCGGAGAACCCAGGTTTGGTTCCCAGGATACATGGCAGCTGACAAATGTCCATAACTCCAGTTCCAGGGAATCTGACACCTTCTTCTAGGCATTGCACAACACAGATGCACTTACATACATGCAGGCAATACACTAATACACATAAAATAAAAATAATAAAATATTTTTAAAAATACTCGAGGGTGAGGCAAAATAATTGAGTCTAGGGATTAAAGGTCAGTCTGGGCAACATAGCAAGACATTATATCAAAAATATACATATGTTTGTGCACCCATGTGTGTAATTGTGTGTGTGTGTGTGTGTGTGTGTTTGAGTGTCTGTGTGCATGTAAATCTGATTCTTTCTGTGTGGAGAGAGAGACAGAGAGAGATCAAGAATAATTTTAAGAACATTTATTATTAAGGTACTGAGAGTTTTATTAAATATTAATGCTATTTTTATTCATCTTAAAGTTGTCATATTTTTTCCATTCATTAATTCATTCATTCAGCAAATTACTAAAGAGCTAAACATGTGGGACATATCCTTCTGTAGGTACTTGAGAATGTCAGGAAGAGTCAGTGGGGTTCTTATCTGCATTTGGTCTGCTTTCAGAATAGTGGCAAAGATCAAGGAAAGAATTAGTCACGTGTATGTCAAATTGGGTGTGGAAGCACAGGTGCACATGTAAGAGTTTTATCTACACAGGATAGCCAACAGATGTTCCTCAGGGATCCAAAGGATAATTCTTAAAGGTTTCATCGCTTTTTCTAAGAACTAAAGGAAGGCTATCAGAATGCATTCTGGGAGGAGGAAGTTTTGAATGGAAGGAGATTGGGTGCTGGGGCCTGCCTGCATATACCATGAAGAACCACATGAGTCATCTCAAGGACTGGGTGTTTAAGTGTAGGAGAAATGGGCCGACATAAGTTTTATATTCTGAAGAGTTTTCCTTAAATAGAGACTGCACAGAATAGAAACATATGATATTGAAATTTACAGTTGACAAGAATGCAAATTGACTTGATTTGCATTGTAATTAGGATGGACATGTTTAACAAGAGAGAAGACATAAAAATATTTGGGTAATCTTTCTTTTTCCTTTGTGTTTACTTTCACTGAGCTGAAAAAAAAACAAGGAATCATCTCTTCAAAATTGTAAGCTAAACAAAATTTTCAATTCACCCTTCATAGACACAATTTTTTAAGCAGTAGGAACTTTTCTTGGCTAGAAGAGTCTAAATTTATTCTTGGCTGAATTATTTTAGAGCCATTTTGCTGCCCTGCTGGCTGAAGCTGGATCCCTGGGGACTAAGCTGGTGATACATTTGAATATAGTAAAAGATACTTTCTCTCAAAGACACTGTTGTGAAAGCAAAGGGAGAAAGAAATTTCTGCTATAAGGAACACACCTTGCTACACAGAAAAAGTAATGTTAAGAATTGAAGAGGCACAAAATTTTGATCCATTGTGTGAGAAGGCAGTACCAGGCTTTGGTCTATAGTGTTTCAACAGAGCCTCTGCTCATCACACTGAAGATAGTACAATAACTTGGACTCTTATGCAAAGGTAATGCTGTGGGGTACTTCACCAGAAAAGACCACTCAAAGTTTTGCTGAATGAAAGTCATTACTGGCCAAGGCTACTACACAAGGGTGTTGGGAACCCAAGTGTTTAGCACCAAGCCATCTCTAGGGTAAACTTTTTTTTTTTTTTTCTGGTCTTTTTGAGACACAGTCTCCCTGTAGCCCCAGCTGTCCTGGAACTCACTATGTAGACCAGGCTGGCCTTGAACTTACAGAGATCGACCTGCCTCTGCCTCCCAAGTGCTGGGATTAAAGGCGTGCATAACCATGCCCAGTTAGGGTAAACTTTTATACAGAGAAACCATAACTAGGGGTGAAAACTTTAAGTTCCCAAGCTTGCAGGTGGAGAGCCCCTTAAAAATTTCTATTCTATTAAGTAACAATTACTGTTTTGCAGAAGCAAGCCAAGCATAACCTACAGAAGCCATAAATCAGCAATTAGCAGGAGTACTCTAGGATGCTCTGACCTGTTCCCAAGACACCAGCTGGCATTCCCATACCCTGGGCCAACTGCCTGATAATTTCAGAAACTAGAGTCGGCCTAAACTTTAACGTGGTCAAGAAGGTGCGCTCTTACATTCCCAACTCTTCTCTTGTGGGTATTCAAACCTTTGAATCTTGGCTCAAGGTTTCATATTGGGTTCTCAGGACCATAATCTTAACAGCCTCAATTCTTTGATGTACAAACTTGCTAAAACAATTCATAAGGCAAGGTCCAAACATCGGGAGAGATAGTAAAAAGAGTAAAGGTCTGATATGGCAGTAATCAGGGTGGTTAACCAGGGTGACCAAGAGAATAAGGACTCGAACCAATTGGAGGACGCTTGCCTACCCTCCTCTCTCTGCCTGATTCTTTGTTTGACAAGATTAAGACTTTATTACCTATTATAACTTCGTCAGATCTAGTGACTTGCCATTCATATTGGTGGGGCTTATGGGGATTTACTCCCAGGGTGTAGTTACCTAAATTGATTAACAAAACTATCGACAATTGAGAATTGCATTTTATCCTGGTTAACTTGATCCCTGTGGGGCCAGTTAATATCACAGTCCAATCCTAAGGAATGTGTTCAGGTTCATCTCTTTTCAGGTGAGATCTGCGAATCCAGTAGAGCTTGCCTACCATTTTGACTGCGGTAGGGGTGACTAGAATCACCTGGTATGGTCTGGTCCACTTTTCCTTGAGACTGCAATCAGTGTGTTTCTTGACCCACATCCAGTCTCCGGGTTCAAGTCTGTCAGAGTGCCGGCCTGTAGGTTCAGGTCTCTTAGCGGTGCGAACCGTTTGGTGGAGATCCGGAAGCACAAATTGAAGAACTGCAGAGACTTCAAAAGTTCCTGGTTAGTCATTGTAAGATTTTTGGAGCCTTATTTTTGGAGTGAGGGGAGGTGGCCTTCCATGAAGAATTTCTAAAGGGTACTTCCCTTGATATAGGGAGCACATCTTACACACAAAAGAGCAAAGGGAAGGGAAGGAGACTCACCCAGTCATCCCCGGGCTCCATAATTAATTGGTAAGGACCTCTTTTAGGGGCCTGTTCATCCTTTCTACCTGCTCTGAGCTCTGAGAATGATATCCTCAATGTAACTTCCGATCTATCTGCAGTCCCCTGGCAGCTGACTTAGGTAGCTGAGAAATAAAAGCTGGCCCGTTATGTGATCCTAACATAAGGGGGACTCCAAATCTAGGTGCTATTTCATTCAGTCACTTTTTTGCTACTGCTAGGGCCAATTCTGTCCTGGTGGGGAAAGCTTCGACCCATCTTGAAAAGGTGTCCACTAACACTAACAGGTATCGATGCCCACATAGGCTGTTTTTGAGTTCTGTAAAAACCAACGCCCAGTGCTCTCCTGGGCTTGTCCTCGCAACCTTCTTCTTGTTGCCTGTTGATGGGGAGACGGGTTAACTTTTGCACAGGTCGGGACCTGCACACTAACACTGGGTTATCTCTGATAGTTTTGGAATGTAGAAGTCTCTTCTTGCTAATTCCATTAGCTCTGTGTTCTCCAGATGTGTTGCAGAATGAGCTTGTCTCAGCCAGTCTTGTCTGGTGGCTTCTGGAAGGAAGCTGTGGCCATTGGGAAGAGCCAGCCATCGTCCGTTCCAGCTCGTGCCTGCAGATCTTCTCCAATCTTCCTCTCCTCCTTTGTGTAGACAGGTCTGGGGGGCAAGGACCTAGATGGCAGCACGGTCAAGATTCCTAAAGGTAGTACCTCTCTTTTGGCCGCAGCATGGCTTCTTGGTCAGCCCGGTTGTTCCCAGTAGCAACAGCATTCTCTCCTGTCTGATGTCCATGACAGTGAAGGATGGCAACTTTCCTTGCAAGCCAAATGGCATCTAACAAGGCCAAGATTGCTTCTGTGTTTTTAATTTCCTTTCCTGCCTAGGTTAACAGGCCTCTCTCTGTAAAGAGCTCCATGAACATGAGCAGTAGCAAAAGCATATCAGCTGTCAGTGTATATACTGACAGTCTTTCCCTCTGCCCAGTGGATAGCCCTGTACTAAGGCTCTTAGCTCAGCCTTCTGTGTGGGAACACCTCGGGATAGGGCCTGAGACCAGACTACAGTTCCATCAGGTAGGACAACGGCAGCCCCCGCACATCGGACCCCATCCTCCATA
>NW_008339939.1:26996-32374 GCF_000622305.1 Nannospalax galili
GGGTAAGATGTCCCATGACAAGTACTCCTAAGACAGGACATGCACATGGCCAGGTGCATGATCCAATGATGGGCAAAGCTTAGTCAGAGGTGACACAACCTAAAACAGGCAAAACTGCATTAGATTAGAGGAAGGAGATAGCCATCTCTCCTCAGGGAGCCACCTATGAGGTGGGTAACCCATGAAATAAAGTCAGTCTGGCCTTAAAAATAAAAAGGGGGACATGTGGGGACCTAAAGGCCCCACCTTGCATAGGTCCCAGAGGAAGTTACTGGGGGCACGGCACGGCTTGCTTTGAAAGTCTGAGGAATACTTCTGCACTGCTGAGGAGTGCATG
Organism: Nannospalax galili; assembly: GCF_000622305.1. Classification (NCBI taxonomy): domain Eukaryota; kingdom Metazoa; phylum Chordata; class Mammalia; order Rodentia; family Spalacidae; genus Nannospalax; species Nannospalax galili. Next base: position 27,334 of record NW_008339939.1, read on the forward strand.
ATCAGCATGAGACCATCCTTAAGATACACCCTCAAGTGGGGGAGGGGGATTTCCAGGTGCCTTTATAAGCTCTGTAACACCTGCAATAAATGAGTCCCTGCTTGACTAGACTCCCCATTGCGTCCGAGTGTCCCCGGGTAATGGGGGCAGCGTGGGCTGGTGAATGGCGTGCTTACTCATCCCCAATCCTCACCGAGCCGGGGGTCGCTGGTTCAAACCCCCGGCATCTGTCTATTAGTGTATGTAAAGTATAAAAATTCCATTTGAGATCACCTGGACAGATCTGCCCAGACAGGACTCTGGTAAATCACATTCCACCCACTACAGCTCTATTCTATTCATCCCACCTACTCTCACCCTGTCCCCTGAAAGCCTTGGACCTAGAAAGGCTACAATCCCTCTGTCTCAGATCTTTGGACTAGCTTCCTAACCCAGACCAGCTAAACTCCTTAGCATGGACTCAACTGGCTCCTGATCTGTCTGACACAGATCAGCCCTCCTACTAACCTGATCAGCCTACCTACTACCTGGTTCCACCATTCACCCAGACCAGTCTACTACCCTGCAAGAACCTGAAACATGCACGAAATTACTTTCCATACCTGAACAAAAAGCAACCAAGCTACAGAAACAATATAACAGAACCAAAATTAAACAAAAGCAGAGTGGAAGTTCCTACTGATCACATAACCAACAAAGAACATCCATATGCCCAAAGGTTAGCACAAAAACACAAATAATATGTAAAGCCAAGGGAATATTGCCCCCCCAAAACTCACTAGACCTACAGGAATGCACTAAAATGAGAACCACCCTAAGGAACCCCAAGATACAGAATGTAAAAGAGCAATCATGATCAAAGAACTGAAAGAAAACACAAAGACCTCAAAGAGGAAAGGAATAAATGTGTGGTGGAGGCCCAAGAATATACAAATATTCAGCATAATGAAATATCAAAAAAATAATGACTGAAAGTGAATTCACAAAAGAAATAGAAATAGTGAAGAAATGCAAATGGAAATGAACATGCGATTGAAAAACTCAACAAACCAATTAGAAACAATGGAGAAAGCCTCACAAGCAAGATGAATGAAATGGAAAACATGTTCATGGATTGGTAGAATCAATATTGTGAAAATGACAATCTTACTGAAAGCAATTTACAAATTCAGTGCAATGCCAATCAAAATACTGACATTCTTCATAGAGCTAGAAAAATAAATGATCGTAAAATTCATATGGAATCACAAAAGACCCCGGGTAGCTAAAACAATCTTGGGCAAAATGAACATTAGTGAGATCACAATATCAGATCTCAGATTATATAACAGAGCTATAGTCATAAAAACTTCATGGTACAGCCAAAAATAGACATGTAGATCAATGAAACAGAAGACCCAAATAGAAGTACATGCAACTTCAGCCACCTGGTATTTGACAAAGATGCCAAGAACACACAATGCAGGAAAGACAGCACGTTCAACAAATGGTCCTGGCAAAACTGGATCTCCACCTGAAGAAGAATGAAATTGGAACCCTATTTTCACCCTGCACAAAAGTCAACTCCAAATAGATCAAAGGCCTCAATATAAAACCTGAAACTCAGAAACTCCTAGAAGAAAATATAGGCAGTACCCTCCAGGATATAAGCATAGGAAAGGATTTTCTAAATCCAACACCAGATGCTCAGGCATTAAGGTCGACAATCAATAAGTGGGACCTCATTAAGCTACAAAGTTTCTTTACAGCAAAAGAAACAACAAAGGAAGTAAAGAGAAAACCCACTGAGTGGAAGAGGGTTCACCCACTGAGTGATTGAGGAAGAGTCTGCCTTACTTACAATCTCTGGATAGACTGACTAGACTCCAGTGGACAAATTTACACTGAAGGACATCTGGGCACAAATGCTTGACTGGATGGGACTTAACAAGTATGGTGAAATGCATGAGGTCCAGTGGAAGAACAGGGGACATGGATGGGGAAGGGGGTCTAAAACTGCTGTATGACATTACAAAGGCCAATAAAAAATTTTAATTCCATTTGACACTTCTATGCGTGCATATAATACACTTTGCAGTATTGTTATGCCATATTACACTTATACCTGAATAAACACTCTGACTTTTCTTTAGTTTTAAGTATGGTGTGAACTCTGAGAATACCTGCTCCCTAGATGCCTCCCAGACCTATGCTATTAAGTCAGTCCTCACTTGTAATTTTATTCAAAATGATCCTCCAGCCTCAGTTAGGGAGCTACAATCTTGGATCCACCCTTATCTTATCACACAATCTTGGCCTTTCCTCCTGAGGCCTAAAACATTTCATACACACATATCAAGCATTCTTCTATTGTTCGTTGTTTTCAGTGAAGATGGGATGTGTTACCTTTCAGTATTTCAATTTTTTAGTTAGAAGTATTAGGAAAGCCTAATGCTATCATTTTACTAAACAGACATAATACTAGCCTGTCTCATAACGACTTATTGTTAAACCCATAGATTCATTTGTCTCTTAACTCTCACCAGAGAAGGTTCTATACAAGTAGCATAGAGACCCCAAAAAGGTCAACATTGAGAGAACAAGAGATCACAGACTGCTCAGCACTAAGTGGAACACCTATATCTCACTCTCTCCTCCCAAAGCTCAGAATTCATTGTAGAAGAGGCATAGAAAGATTGTAAGAGCTAGAGATGGTAGATGAATACCAGGTAACTGTGTTGTCTGGATACCACAGGGTAGAATAGTTGTACATGTGAATCTATAGCACTTATTACATCATGCACAGTAGTTGTATAAACCTAAGTTAGACAGGGGCCCAGTATGGATGGGGGAGGTGGGCAGGAGACCCCAGCCCTAGCTGTGTATATATAGGCAACCAATGGATGCTGGGAGAGGGAAAGTCAGTTTTCCTTACTGGTAGTTTAACAGTTTAACAGATACCAGGACATGAACCACACCCAGGTTTATGTGGGAGGAATGGACTGGAATCAATAGGTCTTTAAAAAGTAATAATTTAAAACACAAATAGAAAAAAAATTTTAATTTTTTTCTTTTTTTATATTTTATTTATTTATTTTATTTTATGTGTATGAGTGTATAGCCTGCATGTATGTGAGTGCACCCATGTCATGCAATGCCATGGAGATCAGAAGAGGGCTTCAGTTTCTCCTGGAACTGGAGTTAAGGACGGTTTGTAACACCATGTGGGGTCTGGAAATCGAACCCGGATCCTCTTCAACAACTGCCAGTGCTCTTAACTGCTGAGTCATCTCTCCAGTCCCAAATTTAAAAATTTTGAAAGGAAAGATAATAACAGGGGACACTAAATGAGGTGGCAGTGCAGACAGGGTGGAGAAGGGGAGAAGGTCTGAATAGGATCAAAATACTTTGTATGAAATTCTGTTTTTAATAAACGATAAAACAGAAAAATGAACAAGGACATGTTGAAAAACTAATAAAAGGAAAGAAACTTTTGTACTTCAAGTTCATAAAGAAAATCATTTTTAGAAAATATCAATATTTTAACATTTAGATCTGAATATTTATGCAATTATGTATGTGTATGGGGGTATAGAGGTGTGGTGGTTTAAATGAGAATGTCTCCCATAGGCTCCAAGTATTTGTGGCACTGTTTGAGGGAGGTCATGGAACTTTTAGGATGCATGGTCGTGCTGGAAGAAGCATGTCATGAGGACTTTGAGAGTTCTTTTGATCCTTGCTGAGTTGCTCTCTGCTTCCTGTACCTACTTGACAAAGTAATCCCTCGCCTTTCTGCTATGGCCACCTCTGCTGCCATGCCTCTTCTGCCATTATCGACTCTGATCCCTTTATAACCTTAAGTCAAATAAACTCTTCCCTCTATAAGTTGCCTTGGTCATAGTGCTTTATCTCTGCAACAGAAAAGTAACTAATACAGGAGGTGATAAGCATTTTTGCCATATGGAAATCCAATTTACCAAATAGATATAGGAAACAAACTTAAAGGACAACAAAAACCAGTGAATCAAAATTTTTTTCCTTAAAAAGATCATAAATACAATAATTTTGTGATGTGTGTTAAGTGGGATTCTGTTTTTGACTCTGCTTTGACTACATATTCATTTATGAATGCAAACTTTTAAAAATTATTTGGAAGTTTTAGTGGAGCAGTATTATATTTCCACATTGACTTTGAAAGCATAGCATAGGATAAATAAATGTATTTATCCTTTCCATACTGAATCTTTATTTGGAAAGATAAAAAAATCAGGTAGCAGAGTCTATATCATTATAATATTATTTTTTAACAATTTTATTATTTAAGCTTGCAGATTTGGGGTGGAATTTTTGTTATTTTGCAGCAAATACAATTTACTATTTCATTTTCTTTTCTGTTTTATACAGGAATGCTAGTTATTTTATATGTTAATATTCAACTCAGTTACTCTACCATATCATCTTATTCTTTACAATAAGTACTTAATTTACCATTTTAATAGTTTTGGTACAAAATTACATTTAAAATGGTTTGATCTCCTTTTCAAATTTAGCATGTTTCCTTCTCTTCTTTATTTGCTATAGACTAATGAATTTAAACATCATCAGTAACAGTAGCCAAAGCCACATCTTTGTCTTGTGTTTAATTAATAAATATATTTCCAAATAACTAAACATTAATTTATTGTTAAAGTGAAGAAGCTATCTCATAATATCTGTCAGCCTTGCATTAAATAGAATTCAAATTTTATTAAGTGCAGGGTAATAATTACATTTTTCTCTCAGAATTTTAATGAAGACCTGTATTCATGTTTTCATAATGTTACCTCATGCTGTTTTCCATATATAAACAATATGTATATAATTTTTTTAATGTGTTTCATTTTAAAATAAAATTTGAATATTCCTCCCTTTATCTATTGGTTTTTCATTCTACCAGACATAAGAATTGCTTTTTCTCTAATGAGGACTCCTTCAAAATCTTCTGGCACTGGTTTCATTATCAGTGATAGATTTTTTTTTTAAGATTCATTTTAAGATTTTTATTTATGTGTCTCTATGTGTG
>NW_008339940.1:0-784 GCF_000622305.1 Nannospalax galili
AGAGGGTGGGTTCAGACCTCCATCAGTGCAGCAGCTCTGATCTCAGCAGACAGACAGAGAGTGCCAAGTTCTGGCCTCCCTCTGACAGAGGGCCTGAGAACGCAGGGGACTGCCTGAGAGCCCCCCATCCTGCCTCCACATGGTTAAGGAAGCCTGAGGGTCCCTGACTGGAACCTGAATTGGGTTTCTGTGGGTTCTCCTGAATAGCTGATCTGAAGTCATCAGTTCCCTCCAAATTAAACCTGAGAGAACCTGAATCCTGTACTGACCAGCTTTATATAACCTGGATAATACAAACAGAAGCATACTTCAACTTAATTCTCATATCAGAAACACAAACAACAAAAGAAATTCATGTGTCAAAATCACAACTAAAGGAAAAATAAAACGGAAAGCCAAAACATTATGTCCCCACCAAACCCCACCAATCCTGTAGAAGAGTTCTACAAGGAGAACCACCTAGAGATAACCCAGGACACTGAATTTAAAAAGAACAATCATGCCGGGCATGGTGGTGCACGCCTGCAGTCCCAGCACTTGGGGGGCAGAGGCAGGCGGATCTATATAGTGAGTTCCAGGACAGCTGGGGCTACAGGGAGACCCAGAGCCAAAAAGACAAAAAAATAAAAACAAAAAAAAACCCCAAAACCAAAAAACCCCCAAACAAACAACAAGCTAACAAACAAACAAAACTATAAATAAAGCAGTTAGTGACTTCTTATATGTACTTTCATGTTGAATTGTCTGTATAATTTTATAACTGCATTCTAATAATAAATTTCTA
>NW_008339940.1:3304-6426 GCF_000622305.1 Nannospalax galili
AAAATACTTCCCAACTAAAAAGAGCCCAGGACCAGGTGGATTTACAGCAGAATTCTACCAGACATTTAAAGAATATCTACATCCAATATTAACTTATTCAAAAAGGTAGAAATGGAGGGAGACCTTCCAAATTCCTTCTATGAAACCAGCGTCATTCTAATACCAAAGCCAGGCAAAGATACAACCAAAAAAGAAAACTACAGACCCATATCCTTAAAGAACATAGATACAAAAATTCTCAACAAAATACTTGCAAACCGCATGAAGACACACATCAAAAAGATCACACATCAAAAAGACACATCGCGTTCCGTCTATGAAGCCAGCATCACTCTAATACCAAAGCCAGGCAAAGATACAACCAAAAAAGAAAACTATAGACCCATATCCTTAAAGAACATAGATACAAAAATTCTCAACAAAATACTTGCAAACCGCATGAAGACACACATCAAAAAGATCACACATCAAAAAGACACATATAGTGATCAAGTAGGCTTTATCCCAGAGCTGCAGGGCTGGTTCAATATACGCAAGTCAATAAACATTATTAATCATATAAATGGACTCAAAAGACAAAAACCTACATGGTCATCTCAAAAGATCCAGAAAAAGCTTTTGACAAAATTCAGCATGCATTTATGTTCAAAGTCCTAGAGGGAACTGTACTGGAGGGAACATACCTCAACATAATTAAAGCCATATATAACAAACCCACAGCCAACATCATTCTAAATGGAGAACTGGAAGCATTCCCATTAAAATCAGGAACCAGACAAGGATGTACACTATCTCCACTTCTCTTTAACATAGTGCTTGGAACTCTTGCTAGAGCAATACGACAGGAGAAGGAAATTAAAGGAGTAATAATTGGAAAAGAAGAGGTCAAACTACCACTTTTTGCAGATGACATGATATACCTAAGAGATTCCAAAAGTTCCACCAGGAAAGTCTTAGAACTAATCAACACTTTCAGTGTAGTGGCAGGTTAACAAAAATATGGTATATTTACACAATGGAGTTCTATTCAGCAGTAAAGAAAGATGAAATAATGAAATTTGCAGGTAAATGGATGGATCTAGAAACTGTTATACTAAGTGAAGTAACACAGACCCAGAAAAATAAACGACATATGTTCTCTCTCATATGTGGATCCTAGCACCAAATCCTTTTAAATTCCAAGTCTTTTTAATAAGATGATGCTGTACAGCAGTCCCTTCTGCATGAACTAACTACCATCATCATGACTTCAGCTGAGCCTCATCGCTAAACAGCATCACATCTGGGCTTGTTGACAGTTGTGCTCATTCATTAAAGGATGGCTGTCCTAGTTTGTTTCTCCACTGCTGTGACAAAACACTCTGACCAATACCAATTTGGGGAGGAAAGGGTTTATTTTATCTCACATCTCCCTGGTCACAGCTCATCAGGGAGCCCAAGGTAGGAACTCAGGGCAGGAACCTAGAGGCAGAAGCTGTAGCACAGGCCATGGAGGAACACTGCTTACTGGCTTGCTCCCCTGGCCCCTGCTCAGCCTGCTTTCTTATACAACACAGGCCCACCTGGCCAGGGGTGGCACCACCCAGTGGGCTGGGCCCTCCCACATCATTCAACAATCAAGAAGATGCCCCATGAACATGGCCACAGGCCAGTCCAATGAAGGAAATTCACCAGTTGAGGATCCCTCAACCCAGGTCAGTCAAGTTGACACCAAAGCTATCCAGTACGAGGGCCAAGCAGGGTCATTGGACCCTCACCGGAGTCCAGCCACTCTTCCCAGCCAACTGTATGTAATTTGGCCCTAATCACACATGGCCTCCTGGATTTGGGGAGGCTAAAGTAGACAGTCTGGGGAAGGTTAGGAAGAGAAGTCATGACCCATGCTGGGTAAAGACTTTCCAGTGTGCATACCCTCATGTCATACATACACCTCAGCAACCCCTCAGTTATCTCAGTAAGTAAGCTCAATAAATTCATTGGTTCCCCAGTACAACTTTAATCAAACATTGGCTTGACACTAGAACCTTAAAATGCAATAAGCATTGCTTAGCATCCCCAGGAAAAGAAGTCTCACAACAGATGTATGGGAATGGAGATATTATGCAAAATAGGCATACAAAATGAGAAAGCTTAAGCAAGTGATGAAGGTCTGTTTAGGTTTGTTATGATATATGAAGGATTTGACAAAAATATATACATAATCTTAAATTTTCTATGGTCACCGTTTAGTCAACTAGTTTAAGGAAAGAAATATATATCTAGTCAAAGTTTATCTGAGAATATTTGGTTTTTTACCCAAGCCTTATCTACGTAGCACATGATAATTAAAAGTACCAGACTGGTGGAACTAACCTTACTGGATGTTTAACAATCATAATTTGAGGCCTATAATGTGGTCAGCAGGACTTAAAGGACAGTTTTTGCCCCTTGCCCTCCAAGATTGACTAAGTTCCAGGGGACTATGGAACAGCTCTCAAAATGTCTTGTAACTATGGTAAGTCACCTGTTCTCTTGTTCAGGGAGGACATGGAGACCCCACGAGATGGACTTGAACCTGTGTCCAGTCTACAAAGAGGAGGGTCAACTCAGAGGAAACATCTTATTCGTGCTTCCAAGTGAAGCTAGACATGATCGAACAGGACCTTTGACTTATCTTCGCATAGATGGAACTGCTAAAAAGGAAGGAGCCAGGAGCTCCTCCCAAGCCTATGTGATTCCTGAGGAACAGATCCTCAAATGACCTTAAATGTAAAAATAAATTGATTTATTTAAGCCAACTGTATGGTCTTAAACACACAAAATCAAAGTATAACCAAAGAGTAAAGTCATCAGTATATTTCTTAAGAGTTCAAGGGATTACACTTCCCAGACATTAGGCTTAAGTCTATATAAAAAGTTATTTAGACAATTATTTCTCATTGATGATTTTGTTCCTAACCAGAAAGTGCTGCTTAGATGTAAGACTTCAAATCTTGGTCTCCAATACTGTAGTGCCCACCTTTAGCTAAGGGAGACAACCAGCTATTGTTCTAAAATGATGGATAAATTTGTCTTCTCCCCCTCTAGAAGCATTTGAGAGGAAACTGACACTGATTCTAACCACTCCAACAGCTATCAAAATA
>NW_008339940.1:6643-15654 GCF_000622305.1 Nannospalax galili
TCTCCTTCACAGCTCCTAGCCATGATTCAAGGACTTTCTTTTCCCCTTAGAGATAAGAGTTATGCAATTTGGGAGTCTTTTAGAGAGACCCACTGAAGGCATACTCCAATTGCCTCACCCTGCATCCCTGTTTAGCATGGAAGAAGCCAGAGCGGTCTGCATCCCAATTCCCTATTGGCAATTTGCGTAACCTCTTCAGACGATGGTGTGATAAGAATAAGAGGTAGGAATTGGCTAGGCAGTTATGGTAAAAAGACCCCCCCAAAAGTAGCAAGTTTCTTGGCTAAAAGTCAAAATGTCCTTGGGTCTGTTAACAACATACTCTGTTCCAAAGGCCAAAAATGTTGAAAGTATTTGGGAGCTTATATCTAATCCTTAAAAGATTTTAGGGTTACCTCTTCAGAGGGGGGAAAGTTAGAGTAGCCAAAAGCCCCATAAAAATAAACAAATCGGGCCGGTTGTGGTGGTGCACACCTTTAATCCCAGCACTCGGGAGGCAGAGGCAGGCAGATCTCTGTAAGTTCGAGGCCAGCCTGATCTACATAGTGAGTTCCAGGCCAGCTGGGGTTACAGGGAGACCTTGTCTCAAAAAGACCAAAAAAAAAAAATTAATAAATCAAAGAAGAAAGAGTACACGAAGTTATCAGAAAAAAGTGATGGGGAGATATGGGAGGAGTTGGAAGGGAAGGAGTGGGCATGGATTTAATCAAAACACCTTCTACGCATGAATGAAATTCTTAAAAGATTATGTATTTAAGAAAAAAAAGAAAATTGATTTTAAATGATCTAAACTCAGACAAAACAGGACTGGTCTAGGTAACTGTTAAATTCTAAGCATGCTGATACACTCACATAGAACTTCACTATAGTGGTGTTGGGCGTGTGCTTTTCTATTTTCTTGACAGTGCAGACAATTTGTAAGTATGTTCTGCTTATTATAATTAATGAATGACAATGTGGTTCAACAGGTAAAGTTGCTTGTCCTGGAGTCTGGTGACTTGAGTCATCATCACCAAATGTTTAAAGGTGGCACATGTCTTTGATCCCCACACTTGGGAGGCAGAGGCAAGCAGATCTCAGTGAGTTCAAGGCGAGCCTGGTGTACATAGTGAGTTCCAGGACAGTTGCGGCTACAGAGAGACCCTGTCTCAAAATGATTAAAAAACAAAAGATTAATTTCCCACCCAAGTTCTATATCCCCTTTCTAGTTCAATATATCCTCAAGAAACATAACTTGTCAGGACAAAATAATTATTCATATCACAGGAGCATACATTTTTCCATTAGCTGGAGAGAAGAACAAAACATCTGAGAACTATTAAAGAAAACAGATGTGATGTTCATTACAGATTTATCTTTTTTTAAATGTCAAGCATAACAGAAGGCTTATCTAAGTTTCTAAGGTAGTAAATAGCAAAGCCTGGATCTGAAACCTTAGCCGTTGTTCCGCCTCAAATGTTGTAAACTTTTGTTTTGAATTGGTGGGGACTGAACCCAGGCCATCATACTTATTTGGTAAGTACCCTACCACCGAGCCCGTGTTGTTTTTTAAAAAATATTTTATTATTTTTATTTTATGTGGATGAGTGTATTGCCTGCATGTATGTAAGTACACCTGTCTCATGAAATGCCCACAGAGGACAGAAGAGGGCATTAAATCTCCTGGAACTGGAGTTAGGACAGTTTTTAGCTGCCATGTGGGTGCTGGAAACTGAACCTGGGTCCTCTGAAAGAGCAATCAGTGCTTTTAACCTCTAATCTCTCCAGTCCCGTAAATGTTAGTGTTTTAGTCAAGTCTTTAGAGTCTAATGCTGCAAGCTCAAAGGAGCCTGGCCACCGTTTGGTCCGACAGAGAACCTTTCTCATTTATCTCTGTGAATTTAGTGTCCACATATAAAACAGAGCTGCTAATCACCTTGTAGACTGTAGTGAGATTAAATGAGTTACTACATGCCCAACACATGAACAGGACACACAGAGAAGGCATGCTCAGCTTGAATTACTGCTGTGTGAGATGAGTTTGAGTTTGACTCTAGAGCACTTCCTCCTAGCTAAGCCACCAACAACCTCAGGTAAGAATGCTTGCTCTCAGGGCTGGAGAGATGGCTCAGAGGTTAAGAACACTGACTGTTCTTGCAGAAGACCCAGGTTCGATTCCCAGCACCCACATGGAGGCTAACAACTGTCCGTAACTCCAGTTCCAGGGGATCTGACAGCCTCTTCTGTCCTCTGTGGGCACTGCATGGCACGGGTACACTCACCTACATGCAGGCAATACACACATACACATAGAATAAAAATAATAAATTAACTTTTTTTAAAAAGTGATGCATGGTACCTGTGCCTGGAACTCCAGCACTAAAGGGCAGTCACAGGCAGAGAAATCCCAAGAGCTCGATGGCCAATCAGCCTAACGAAAGCAGTGAGCTTCAGATTCAGTGAGAGACCTTCTCTCGAGACAATAAGATGAAGGAAGACAACCCACATCCTGCTCTGGTCTCCTCACATATGCACACAGGGGCACACACCTACACACTCACAAATATGCGCCACACACATACGCCACACATACAATAAAAAAAAAATTAAATCACAGCAGGGGCTGGACACAGCTCAGCAAGGAAGAACACTGGCTACTCTTGTAGAGGACCAGGATTCAGTTCCCAGTACCCACATGGTAGGTAACAACACTCCCTACCTCCAGTTCCAGATCTGATGCCTTCTTCTGTCCTTCATGGATTTACACACATGGTGCACTCACTTACATGCAGGCAAAACACACACACAAAACATAAATAAATTTTTAAAAATTATAAAAATAATAAAAACCATGGCAATCCTACAGTTCCAAAGAAATGCTACTTTGCACGAGCCACATCCTTCATGTTTTGGTTGAACTTTATTTCCTTATCTCTGCCCTCTTCCTACTATTCTAATTCAAAGCAGCCCCATTAAATTCTTCATAAATTGAAATTTCCATGCTTGATCAAATCTGTTGCTTTTACAAGAATAACTTATTCTTCCTGCTTGAAACGTTATTTTTACATGTGTATGAGTGTTCTGCCTGCATGTTAAGTGCACCTGTGTCATTCAATGCCCACAGAGACCAGAAGAGGGCATTGGATCCCCTGGATCTGGAGTTACAGATGTTGTTAGCCACCATGTGGATGTTGGGAACTGAACCTGGGTCCTCTGCAAGAGCAGCGGTACTCTTAACCACCGAGCCATCTCTCCAGCTGATCCCTCATATTTCTTGAGTTCCCTTCACCATTTCCATCCACATGGGAACTACATGAATCCCACTCTCATCACTTTACACAGAGGCTGCAAACAGCTTTCTACCTGCTGTGATCAGTGTCATTTCCAACCCATCATGACCTATCCCATCATGGGCTCTTGCTGAAATGTAAAACTCGTTCAAGCCATTCTGTGTCTAGTGCTGCAACATCCCTCCCCGGCCATCATGCCCAAATCCAAGCACCTTGGAGAGACGTTCGCCATCTCCCTGCTGGTGGTCTGGTCCCTGCCAGCCTGAATGCCTTACATGGACTATGACGGTTTGGTTACAAAGCCCACGTCACACCTGCTTCTTTCTGTGCATGGCTTCCTTTGCTTGCTTCCCTGCCCTTCCCAGGAAATGTGGCTTCACCTTTCCAGACTCCGTGGAGGCATGCTGTCCCTCAGGAGGCGACGCTGACTCCTGGGCAGCTGTACAAGGCAGCTGTGGTCAATTGTAAACCATTTTTAGTGGGTGCTAAGAAACAAACTCGGGATCTCTGTAAAAGCAGCACGTTCGTAATCACTGAGCCATCTCCAGCCCCAAATCAGTGATTTTTAAAGAGTATTTGCTTTCCTACAGCCATCTCCTAACTTTTCATTAACTTTCCAAGAAAGCCACTTCCAGATCAGAACCTCTATTCCACTCTTCAAGCTGACAGACTGCCTTCAGAACCATCACCATTCTGCACGCATGGTATCAAACCTGAGTTAGTTTCACGTACTGTTTTCCATAATCTAGCCAGACATTTTATGCATTAAGCAATGTCTAACACTCACAGATGTAAATGAGAAAGTCTAGAACTCAGAGATAAGGATGGATTCATTTCTGGCATTAAAAGAGTTCCAATCATATAATTAATGTGCATTATACAGATGGTACAAAGTGCTATATCATTTCCTAAAGATTATCTCCCTAATATTTTTAAAGTTTTCTCGGTCTTGAATACTTTTTTTGTAGCTCCAGCTGCCCGGAAGTCGCTCTGCAGTCCAGGTTGGCCTCAAATTCACAGAGCTCCACCTGCCTCTGCCTCCCAAGTGCTGGGATTAAAGTGCATGCGCCACCACGCCCTGCTTGAATACTTTTTTTTAAGATTTCACATCAAATTTATAAGTAGCTAACAAGTACTTTATTAAAAAGATACTCAAAGCCACAATAAAAGAATGCAAACTTAAAGAAGAATCATACTGCATATCAGATATAAACCCATACCCTAACCAGTGAAGCAGATGCTCCTAACAGTTGGTATAAGTAAAACATGTGCCTCATGAAATGCAAATTAACAGCATCTATCAAATTAGCAACTACACTACATGGTACTTACCCAGTAGACATGCCTCCACAAACACAAAAATTATAGATGCTCACTGCAGAGCTCATAATTTTCTGTACTGTAATTTTTGTTTACAATAGTTGGGGGTGTGCACATGTACATTTGTACCGAGTGCATAAACACTGTGCACATGTGTGTGTGAGGCCAGAGGCGGGCATCAGATGTATTCTTCTATCGCTGTCCACTTTAAAAAAAAAGATTTATTTTTATTTACGTGTGTGTGTGTGTATATGCACAGATGCATGTGCTTGCAGAGGCCAGAAGACAGCTTAGATTCCCCCAGAACTGGAGATACAGCTGCCCAAAGTGGGTGGTGGGAACTGAACTCTGGTCCTCTGTGAGAAAAACAAGTGCTCTTTACTGCTGAGGCATCTCAGGACCTCCCCACCTTACTTTTCTTTACATTTTCATTTATATGTGGTATTGTGCACATGAATGCACACATACCACAGTACATGTGTGGGGGTCAGAGGACAACTTCTGGGCATTGGTTTTCTCCTTCCAAGAAGTGGATTCCAGGGACTGAACTCTGGTCATCAGGCATGGCAGCAAATGTCTTTACCTGGTAAGCAATCTCGTCAGCCTTCTACCTCTCTTTTTTGTGTCAGTCTTTCACCAAACCTAGATCTCACTGATACGGCTAGGCTGACTGGTCACAATTTCCATGAATTCTCCTGTCATGGGGTTACAGATGCACATCACCATGTCTGGCTTTTTACATGGGTTCTGAGGATCTAAATTCGGGTCTTCATGCTTGCGCATCAAGCACTTTACCCACTGAGCCATCTCCTCGGCCCCTATTCATGTACTTTTTTAAATCAAACAACCAACAAAGATGGATGATTACACAGATGATGATACATTCATCAGTCGGAATCCTATGCAGCCATTTTAATGTGACAGATCTGTATTAACTACAATGGTAAGATGACCACGACACATGAATTAAACAGAGGAGCCTGATACAGCTTCCTCAGGATACCCATTCCTGTCTTTTATCAAATATAAGATGCCACAGACATAGAAGCATCATTACTTTTCTGCCTCTAAAAGAGGCAAATCACACAATTTATGACACAGAAATTTCATGTCACATAAATTGTTGCATTGTAAACAATGTTAAAATTTGGCATAGATTTGATCTCATTTTCTCCTGACAAGAGACCCTCGTGTACAAAGAATGGGAATTCTGTAGAGTTCCTGCAAGAATGGACGTGGCTGGCAATGCGGATGCCAATGAAGGTATTCAGATTTTTTTCTTCATTATACTAGTTACAGGGCAGAGAACCATCAATCTGCCGCTAGCCAAACCTTGACAGCACCTCTACGACAGCTTCCTCTCGTGACTCAGTTTATTCCACACTAGCACACAAATGTTGAAATGTAAAGACCACTCAGATCTAAGGAGTTAAATAAAATAGAGAAGAGAAATGGGTATTCCACCAGGGATCCACTTTACTCCTAGGACAGGACCCAGCATGAAAATAAGCATGATCCTTTGTCCTAAGAAAAAACAGGCTCCTTGATCCCAACAACAACCCAATTCGAACATTCTCTGCTGAGAAACTCTAGGGGTGCAAACGAGACACTGAAAGCCTAACCCTAAGGAGGGCAATAACAGTAACTGCTTAGCCATAAAATAGAGAAGAGAAATGGGTATTCCACCAGGGATCCACTTTACTCCTAGGACAGGACCCAGCATGAAAATAAGCATGATCCTTTGTCCTAAGAAAAAACAGGCTCCTTGATCCCAACAACAACCCAATTCGAACATTCTCTGCTGAGAAACTCTAGGGGTGCAAACGAGACACTGAAAGCCTAACCCTAAGGAGGGCAATAACAGTAACTGCTTAGCCTACAGTGTCCCAAATGTCTCCATCCACATTTTGGTCTGGAAATATTCTCAACCTAAATTATACCCTTCAGTGACAACTAATACTCATTTAGTATGTTCTCTAGCATATCTAGCAGTCCTGACTTGAAAGAAGAAAGCGCAGAGGGTTAGAGACATAGCTCAGTGGTTACTTAGCATGTGTGCATGAGGTTCTGGGTTCAACCCTCAGTAATGCAAAGAAACGGCCAAGTAGTTAAAAGTACTGAACTAGACAAAGAATGCACACCTAAGGCACAGCAGTTCACTTTTGACAGCTTCAGCATTAACTTCCTAACAATGAACTGAAATGTTCATGTCCAGACTGAAGCAATGGCTCAGCAATTAAGAACGCTTACTGCTCTCACAGAGGACCCGAGTTCAAGTCCCAGCACTCACGTAAGGTGAGCTACCGGAATCTCCAGGGAGATCTGATCTGGTCTCTGTGAGTGCCTGCACTCATGTGTAGACCCACACACATACACTCAAACACATTACTAAAAATTGTAAATCTTCCTTTAAAAAACAAAACAAGGGGCTGGAGAGATGGCTCAGCAGTTAAGAACACTGGCTGTTCTTGCAGAGGACCTGGGTTCCCAGCACCCACATGGCAGTTAACAATTGTCCGTAATTCCAGTCCCAGGATATCCGAAAGCCTCTTCTGTTCTCCATGAGCATTGCATGACATGGGTGCCCTTACCTACATGCAGGCAATACAGACATACACATAAAATAAAAATAATGATTTCTTTAAAAACAAAATATCCTCCCAGGTAAGATAGCACCTAGCAAAGAGGACGAAGAATATTAGGAAGACTCATTCACTGATAGAAGATCAGATCGTGGAGAATCACACAAGAGTTTCCACGGTATCAGTAGTGTTCTAGCTCTTAAGCTCACCACCCTGATCCCTCCAGTTGCTTTCAGCCATTGCTCAGGATCATTTGAGCCCAGAAGTTCCTTCCAACAAGTTCCTGATCATTCTTCTTTGACTATCTCAGGAAGTCATTCTTTTGAACTAAAAACCAATGAGCTTCAACATTCTATATTGTTGGAGTTGACCCTTCAAACTTCTTAATGACGGATACTTATTTTGTCATCCATTCTCTGTATTTCACATTCTTCATCAATGACACTCAAGTCACTGAACAAGAATTGAACAGGACTGGGCCAAGGACAAAGTCCTGAGATTTATTATGCAAATATTATATACAAATTTATTATACAAGTGTAACCCAACACACCCACACACAGTTTTATAGCTCTTTGTTTGGTTATTAATCCTTTATTTCCTCAGAAATCAGTAGAAACTACACATCTAGTTCTTCTGGTCCTCCAGCCCCTGGTCGCTCTCAGGACAGTACTGTCTGGCCACCTTGACCATCACGAGACCCACCGAGAGGGACGACAGAATGGAAACTAGAGGAAGCTGCCATTGCTGCTCTTGACTGTCTACCACCAGAATTCTTTTAACTTAGAGGAAAATACACTATTTTGTATAATGCCCTAAAAGGAAATATTATACCAACAGATGAAGAAGATCTTAAAACCAAGAATCCGTACCTGGAGAAAATAAAGTCAAAACTCTAAGGCAGGAAAAGTATCAGCTCATTTTACTAATTCAACAGTATCTTTTTTTAATGTTTCGTTTATTTTTATGTGTATGAGTGTTTTGTCTGGCATGGATAGAAATGTACCCATGCTGTGCAATGCCCATGGAGGACAGAAGAAGGCATCAGATCCTCTGGAACTGTAGTTAGGGAATGTTGCTAGATGCTGTGTGGATGCTGGGAACTGAACCCAGGTCCTCCGGAAGAGTAGCAAGTGCTCTTAACTGCTGAGCCACCTCTCCAGCCCTGTTAGTATTCTTTTTTAAGACTGTCTCAAAAACAGGCTGGACATGCCTTTAGTCCCAGCACAGGCAGAGGAGGAGAATCTCTGTGAGTTGGAGGTCAGCGTGGTCTCCAGGATGAATCCAGACCAACTGGGGCTACAGGGAGAGCCTGTCTCAAAAAGACCAAACAAACAAACAAACAAACAAAAGAACAGGCTGGAGTCAGATGTGGTGGCACACACCTTTAATCCCAACACTCGGGAGGCAGAGGATGGAGGCTCTTTGTAAGATCAAGGCCAGCTTCGTCTATGTAGCAAGTTCCAGGGCAGCTGGGGTGACAGGGAAAGACAAAAAGAGGCACTCTTCACCATCATCCTGCCTCAACCTCGCAAGTGTGGGATTACAAGCTGCTTCTCCTTTGTTTTCATTTAAAAATTGAGAAATAGGTACTGGAGAGATGGCTCAGTGGTTAAGAGCACTGGTTGCACTGCCAGAGGATCCATGTTTGGTTCCCAGCACCCACCTGCAAGCTAGCAACCATCTGTAACTACAATTCCAAAGGACCCAGCATCCTCTTCTGGCCTCCCTGGTTACTGCATGCACATGGTACACTTACATGCAGGCAAAATACTCGTACACATAAAAGCAATTTTTTTAATTATTTAATAACCACATGATTAGAAGCATTTCATTACAG
>NW_008339941.1:0-1151 GCF_000622305.1 Nannospalax galili
AATGGTATCACACACTACATACCCTGCAGTTAGCTTTTCTGTATTGTTTTTTTTTAAGATTTGTCTTTGTGCAGCTGCAAGCTATGATCCATCAGTATAATGGCTGTATAATATTCCTGTGTGTGAAGATATGACAGATGAACTTATTCTTCTATTAATGACATTCAAGTGTTTCAGGTTGATTTAGTTTTTCACTATAAAAAGCAAGAGTGCCCCAAACATACACATCCTTGGATACAACCAAATAGTATTTCACTAAGGTTTATATACCCAGGAGGAGGTTTGTGGCATTGAAAGATACAAACATTCCCAACCTGAATAGATAAAATTAAATTGCTCCACAAAATGATTGCGCCAAGATCTTTACTTCCCTCTCAGTGTTTGGTATTGGAAGATTTGTTTGTTTGTTTGTTTGAGTTTGGTTTTTGTTTTTTGTTTTTTTAATGTGTGTGTTTCCCCTGCAGTGCACCGTCCCTGTAGAGATCAGAAGAGGGCATTATGTCACCTGGAACTGGAGTTATGGATGGTTGTTAGCCATCATGTGGAATTAACCGCCACTGGAACTGAACTGGGATCCTCTGGAAGAGTAGCCAGTGCCCTTAACCACTGAGCCATCTCTCCAATCCCTGATATTGAACTTTTAAAACATTTTTGCCAATTACAGCTAAACATGGTGGCTCTAATCCAGCTCTTGTGAATCTAAGGCAGAAGGAGTGCCACAAGTTCAAGGCCAGCCCAGGCTACAGAGTGACAGTCTGTCCCACCTACCCCTTCAAAAAATCCAAAATAACAATTTTTTTTCCCAAATTTGATGAGCGTGCTGCAGTCCTACGCCGCTATTACAAGGTTATCATCCCTTTGATTTCTAGTGCGGTTCAGAATCTGTTTCCCTTGCTGTTTGGACTTGAGACACAACATTAGCTTACATTTGCGCTGGAATACATCTCTGATAGCATCCATTTTGTTCGTTTGCTGTAGTTATGGACTGTACCTTGGACCCTGTGGTGACTGAATGAGAAACGCCCCCACAGCCTTCTGTAGTTCAGCACTTGGCCCCAGTCGGTAGTGCTGTTTGGGAAGTTATGGAGCTTTTAGGATGTAGAGCCTTATTGGGGGAAGTACATCACTGATGGCTTTCAGAGTTTATAACT
>NW_008339941.1:3608-8341 GCF_000622305.1 Nannospalax galili
GAACCCCCAGTCTTCTATAGAAGACCCCCCATTCTTCTATAGTCCCCCAACTGCCCACTATTCTATAGTCCCGGACCCCCCATCTCTGCTAAAGTCCCAGACCCCCCACCCTTCCATAGTCCCAGACCCCCTCACACTTCTATAGTCCCAGACCCTACCACTTTTCTATAATCCCAGACCTCCCCAACTTTTCTACAGTCCTCGACCTCCCCAACTCTTCTATAGTCCAGGACCCCATCACTCTTGTATAGTCCCCAGATGCCCCCAACACTTCCATAGTCCCAGATCACCCTCCCACTCTTCTATAGTCCCAGAACCCACTTCCACTCTTCTGTACTCCCAAACCCCCCAACTCTTCTGTAGTCCCAGACCCCTCCCAGTGTTCTATGGTGCCAGACCCCCAGAGACACTAACTATTCTCTAGTCCCTGACCACCCAGTCCTGTATAGTCTCAGACTCCCCCACTTTTCTATAATCCCAGAGACTCACACACACACTCTTCTATAGACGCAGACACCCCAACTCTTCTATACTCCCAGACCCCCCACTCTTCTATAGTCCCAGACCCCCCAACACTTCTATACTCCCAGACCCCCCCCACTCTTCTATAGTCCCAGAACCCCCTTCCACTCTTCTGTACTCCCAACCCCCCCAACTCTTCTGTAGTCCCAGACCCCCCATTCTTCTATAGTGCCAGACACCGCCAGGCACAAACTATTCTATAGTCCCTGACCACCCACTCTTGCATAGTCTCAGACTCCCCCACTTTTCCATAATCCGAGGCACTCACACACACACACTCTTCTTTACTCCCAGACCGCCCAAAATCTTCTATTGTTCCAGACCCCACCACTCTTCTATAGTGCCAGACCTCCCCCATATTTATAATCTCAGAGCCCCCACTCTTGTATAGTCCCAGACCCCCCCACAAACTTCTGTATTCCCAGACCCCACCAAACTCATATAGTAAAAAGACCCCCCCAATATTTCTATAGTCCCAGATCCCATCACTCTTCAATAGTCCCCGACCCGCCCACTCTTCTGTTGTTTCAAAGCCCCCCCTACTCTTCTAAAGTCCCCGACCCCCCCCACTTCTATACTCCCAGACCCACCAAGCTCTTCTATATTCCCAGACCCCCCTACTCTTCGATAGTCCTAGACCCCACACACACTTCTATATCCCAGACAACACCACTCTTCTATATTCCCAGATCCCCTGTGATGGCTAATCCTGAGTGTCAACTGGACTGGATCTGGGATTAAATGAAATGAAAGGGATCTTCGTGATTGGATCATCTCAAGCTGGAAGACACACAGGAAATGTGGGTGTTACCTTCTGATGGCAGCCCTTATAAAAGGTCAAGGCAGAGGAGAATGCCTGCCTTGCTCCTTTCTTCTTGCCTTCTCTCTTGCTGGTAGGTTCTTCTTGCTGCCTTAGACTGAAGACTAGCTGATCTTTTGACCTTCAGGGTCAGATTGGAACTACTGAGATATCCAGCCTTATGGTCTGAGCAACTATAGATTCTCAGCCTCTCCAGTATGGTGCGGCCATTGTCGGACTGCTCCGACTCTATCCTGTGAGCTAAGCTGATAAATCCCTATACATATATATTCATTCTACCAGTTCTGTTTCTTTGGAGACCCCTAATATATCTTGATTGGATCATCTCAAGCTGGAAGACACACAGGAAATGTGGGTGTTACCTTCTGATGGCAGCCCTTATAAAATACCGAGGCAGAGGAGAACGCCAGGCTTCCTGCTGCTTGCCTTCGCTCTCACTGGTGAGTACGTCTTGCTGCTGTAGACTGAGACTAGCTGATCTTCTGGAATTTGTCAGACCTTCAGTGCCAGATCGGGACTACTGTGACATCCATCCTTGTGGACTGAGCGACTATGGATTCTCAGCCTCTCCAGTGTGGTGCAGCCATTGTTGGACTACTTGGACTCTATCCTGTGAGCTAAGCTGATAAATCTTTATGCATATATATTCACTCTACCGTTTCTATTTCTTTGGAGAACCCTGACTAATAAACGCCCCCACTTTTCTATAGTCCTAGAACCCCCACTCTTCTATAGTCCCACCCCCCCACACACACTTCTATAGTCCCAATGCCCGCCACACACACTTCAATAGTCTCAGTCCCCCCGACTCTTTTATAGTCCCAGACCCCCACTCACCAAATTTTATACTCCCAGACCACCCCACACTTCTATAGTCCCAGATCCCCCCCACTTCTATAGTCCCAGAGCCCCCACTCTTCTATATTCCCAGACCCTCCACACTTCTACATTCCCAGACCCCCCCACTTCTACAGTCGCAGGTCCCCCAGTCTTCTATAGTCTCAGACCCCAACGCTTATATAGTCCCAGACCTCCCAGTCTTCTATGCTCCCAGACCCCCCGACCCTGCTATATTCCCAAAACACCACAACTCTTCTATATTTTCAGACCTCTCCCATCCTTCTAGAGTGGCAGACCACACCCATCATTTTTGTCCCAGACCCCCCTACTCTTCTACAGTCCCAGGCTCCCCGACACAAACTCTTCTATAGTCCCTTAACCCCCACTCCTCTATAGTCGCAGACTCCTCCTCTTTCATTTAATCCAAGACCGCTCCCCACACTCTTCTATAGTCCCAGACCCCAACTCTTATATAGTCCCAGATCCCACCACTCCCTTAGTCCCCACTCCTCTATAGTTGCAGACTCCCCCTCTTTCCTTTAATCCCAGACACCCCCACACTCTTCTATAGTCCCAGACCCCAACTCTTATATAGTCCCAGACCCCACCACACTTCTACTGTCCCAGACCCCCCCATCTCTGCCAAAGTCCCAGCACACCCCACACAAAATTCTAAAGTCCCAGACCCCCACCCTTCCATAGTCCCAGACCCCCTCACACTTCTATAGTCCCAGACCCCAGTACTCTTCTATAGTCAAAGACCCCCCGCACACATACTCTTCTATACTCTCAGACCCCAGCACTTTCTATAGTCCGCCAACTGCCCACTCTCCGACAGTCCCAGACCCCCCCATCTCTGCCAAAGTCCCAGCACACCCCACACAAAATTCTAAAGTCCCAGACCCCCACCCTTCCATAGTCCCAGACCCCCTCACACTTCTATAGTCCCAGACCCTACCACTTTTCTATAATCCCAGACCTCCCCAACTTTTCTACAGTCCTTGACCTCCCCAAATCTTCTATACTCCAGGACCCCATCACTCTTGTATAGTCCCAGATCCACGCAACACTTCTATAGTTCCAGACCACCCTCCCACTCTTCTATAGTCCCAGAACCCACTTCCACTCTTCAGTACTCCCAAACCCCTCAACTCTTCTGTAGTCCCAGACCCCTCCCAGTGTTCTATGATGTCAGACCCCCACAGACACTATTCTCTAGTCCCTGATCACCCACTCCTGTATAGTCTCAGACTCCCCCACTTTTCTATAATCCCAGACACTCACACACACACTCTTCTTTACTCCCAGACCTCCCCAAATCTTCTATACCCCCCAACTTTTATACTCCCAGACCTCCCCCACTCTTCTATATTTCCAGAAAACCCCACTCTTCTATAGTCCCATACCCCCACCCCTCTATAGTCCTAGACCACCACACATACACACTTCCATAGTCTTAGACCCCCCCAATCTTGTATAAACACAGACTCCCCCACTCTTCTATAGTCCCAGAACCCCCACTCTTCTATTGCCCCAACCCCCCACTTCTGTATTCCCTGAACCCCAGACACTTCTACAGTCACAGACACCCACACACACTTCTATATTACCAGAACCCCTTTCGTATATATTCCCTTCACTCCCGACTCTTCTACAGTCCCAGACAACCACACACACTTCTATATTACCAGACCCCCTTTCGTATATATTCCCTTAACCACCACCCCACTCTTCTCTAGTCCCAGACCCCCTGACTCTGCTATATTCCCAGACCCCCCACATGCACACTCTTCTGTAGTCCTTGACACCCCACACTTCTATAGTCCCAGACTGCTCCACTTTTCTATAATCCAAGACCACCCCCACACTCTTCTATAGTTGCAGACCCCCCCAACTCTTCTATAGTCCCAGACCCCCCACTCACATTTCTACAGTCCCAGACACCCCCCACACTTCCATAGTCCCAGACACCACACTCATTTCTATAGTCCAAGAACCCCCACTCTTTCACATTCTCAGACCCTACCCACAGTTCTATAGTCCCAGACTCCCAACTCTTCTATATTCACAAACCCCCCACACTCTTCTATAGTCCCAGACCCCACGACACACACACACTCTTCTACAGCCCCAGACCCCTGCACTCTTCTATAATCCCAGACCACCCCACTCTTCTAAATTCCCAGACACCCTCCCACTTCTATAGTCCCAAAACCCCCATTCTTCTATAGTGCCAGACACCCCCAGACACAAACTATTCTATAGTCCCTGACCACCCACTCTTGCATAGTCTCAGACTCCCCCACTTTTCTATAATCCCAGACACTCACACACACACTCTTCTTTACTCCCAGACCGCTCAAAATCTTCTATTATTCCAGACCCCACCACTCTTCTATAGTCCCAGACCTCCCCCACATTTATAATCTCAGAGCCCCCACTCTTGTATAGTCCCAGACCCCCCCACAAACTTCTGTATTCCCAGACCCCACCAAACTCATATAGTAAAAGACCCCCCCAATATTTCTATAGTCCCAGATCCCATCCCTCT
>NW_008339941.1:8453-10079 GCF_000622305.1 Nannospalax galili
GCAGCCATTGTTGGACTACTCAGACTCTATCCTGTGAGCTAAGCTGATAAATCTTTATGCATATATATTCACTCTACCGTTTCTATTTCTTTGGTGAACCCTGACTAATAAACACCCCCACTTTTCTAAAGTCCTAGAACCCCCACTCTTCTATAGTCCCACACACCACCACACACACTTCGATAGTCCCAGATGCCCCCCACAGACTTCAGTAGTCCCAGACCCTCCACTATTTTATAGTCCCAGACCCCCTACTCACCAAATTTTATACTCCCAGATCCCCCCACTTCTATAGTCCCAGATCCCCCCACTTCTATAGTCCCAGACCGCCCACTCTTCTATAGTCCCAGACCACCCACACTCTTCGATATTCCTAGACCCTCCGCACTTCTATAGTCTTAGACCCCCTCACTTCTATACTCCCAGACCCCCCAGTCTTCTATAGTACCAGACCCCAACTCATATAGTCCCAGACCTCCCAGTCTTCTATACTCACAGACCCCCCCACCCTGCTATATTCCCAGACACCCCCAAACTCTTCTATATTTTCAGACCTCTCCCACCCTTCTAGAGTGGCAGACCACACCCATCATTTTTGTCCCAGACCCCCCTACTCTTCTACAGTCCCAGACCCCCCAACATAAACTCTTCTATAGTCCCTTAACACCCACTCCTCTATAGTCGCAGACTCCCCCTCTTTCATTTAATCCAAGACTGCCCCCCACACTCTTCTATAGTCCCAGACCCCAACTCTTATATAGTCCCAGATCCAACCACACTTCTACTGTCCCAGACCCCCCAATCTTCTATACTACTAGAACCCCACACACCAACCTCTATAGTCCGAGACCCCCCTCCACCCTTTTATAGTCCTAGACCCGCCCACTCTTCTACAGTCACAGACCCCACACTCTTCTATAGACGCAGATGCCACCACTCTATTCTATAGTCCCACACTCCCCCACACACTTCTATACTCCCAGAACCCCTATTCTCCTATAGTCCCAGACCCCCGCAACACTTCTATAGTCCCAGACCCCAGTACTCTTCTATAGTCAAAGACCCCCCGCACACATACTCTTCTATACTCCCAGACCCCAGCACTTTCTATAGTCCCCCAACTGTCCACTCTTCGATAGTCCCAGACCCCCCCCATCTCTGCCAAAGTCCCAGCACACCCCACACAAAATTCTAAAGTCCCAGACCCCCACCCTTC
The DNA here is from genome assembly GCF_000622305.1 of Nannospalax galili. NCBI lineage: Eukaryota > Metazoa > Chordata > Mammalia > Rodentia > Spalacidae > Nannospalax > Nannospalax galili. The sequence goes on from NW_008339941.1 coordinate 9,670, forward strand.
CATAGTCCCAGACCCCCTCACACTTCTATAGTCCCAGACCTTACCACTTTTCTATAATCCCAGACCCCCCCGACTTTTCTACAGTCCCTGACCTCCCCAAATCTTCTATACTCCAGGACCCCATCACTCTTGTATAGTCCCAGATCCCCGCAACACTTCTATAGTTCCAGACCACCCTAACACTCTTCTATAGTCCCAGAACCCACTTCTACTCTTCTGTACTCCCAACCCCCCCAACTCTTCTGTAGTCCCAGACCCCTCCCAGTGTTCTATGGTGTCAGACCCCCACAGACACTATTCTCTAGTCCCTGATCACCCACTCCTGTATAGTCTCAGACTCCCCCACTTTTCTATATTCCCAGACACACACACTCTTCTTTACCCCCAGACCACCCCCCCACTCTTCTATA
>NW_008339941.1:11226-11812 GCF_000622305.1 Nannospalax galili
CAGAACCCCCACACTTCTACAGGCCCAGACATCCCCAACGCTTTTACAGTCCCAGACCCCCACTCTTCAAGTCCTAGACCCCCCACATAAACTTCTATAGTCCTTGAATCCCCTCACAAGCTTATAGTCCAAGACACCCCCACACACGCTTCTATTGTCCCAGACCCCCCATCTTCTATAGTCCCAGAACCCCCCACAGTTCTATAGCCCCAGACCCCTCCACACTTCTATAGTCACAGACCACCCCACACACAATCTTCTATAGTGCCAGAACCCACCACTCTTGTATAGTCCCCGACCACTCCAACTCTTCATTAGTCCCAGACCCCACCACTCTTCTATAGTCCAAGACCCTCACTCTTCTACAGTCCCAGACCCCCCACTCTCCCACAGTCCCAGACCCCCACACACTTCTGTAGTCCCAGACACCCACAACCCTTCTATAGTTCCAGAACTCTACCAGTCTTCTATAATGGCAGACCACCCACTTTTTGTCCGAAACCCCCCCGCTCTTCTATAATCCCAGACATCCCCACACGCACACTCTTCTATAGTCCCAGATTCCCCTTCTCTTCTATAATTCCAG
>NW_008339941.1:11953-23182 GCF_000622305.1 Nannospalax galili
CAAGCCCCCCTCACACACACACACACACTTCTATTGTCCCAGACTTCTCCCCGACTCTTCTACAGTCCCAGACCACCACTCTTCTATAGTCCCAGACCCCGCCCACTCTTCTTTAGCCTAGACCCCCAAAACACTTCTATACTCCCAGACTTCTCCCAGGCTTCTATAATGGGAGATCCCCCTACTCTTTCTCGTCCCAGAACCCCCGCTTTTCCATAATCCCAGACCCCCCCACACTCTGCTATAGTCCTTGACCCTCCACTCTTCTATACCCCCAGACTCCCGAATTTTTCTGTAATCCCAGACCCCAGACACACACTCTTCTATAATCCCAGAAACCCCAACTCTTCTATAATCCCAGACCCCACCACTCTTCAACAGTCCCAGACCCTCCCACTCTTCTATACTCCCAGAGCCTATACTCTTCTATACTCCCAGACCCCCCCCAATTCTATAGTCCCCGACACCTCACTGCTATATTCTCAGAACACTCCACACATCTATAGTCCCAGACCCCCCCCCACTCTTCTATAGTCACAGACCCCCAAACACACACTCTTCTATAGTCCCAGAACCCACCAATCTATTATAGCCCCAGACACCCCCAACTCTTCAATAGTCCAAGATCCCACCACTCTTCTATAGTCCCAGCCCCCCAGGCTTCTATAGTCCCAGTTCCCCCATTTTTAGTCCCAGACCCCCACTCTTCTGTAATCCCAGACTCCACCACCCTTCTATAGTCCAATACACCCCCACTCTTCTATTGTCCCAGACCCCCTACACATACTTCTGTATTCTCAGACCCCCCAATCTTCTATAGTCGCAGAACCCCCCACTATTCTACAGTCCCAGACCCCACCTCCCTTCTATACCCCCAACACCCCCACTCTTCTATAGTCCCTGAATACCCCCACTCTTCTATAATCCCAGACCCCCCGACTCTTCTATAGTCCTAGACCCCCCTCCCACACCTCCATCGTCCCCGACACCCCCAATACTTCTATAGTCCAGGCCCCCAACACTCTTCTACAGTCCCAGACCACCACTCTTCTATAGTCCTAGACCCCCCTCCCACACCTCCATCGTCCCCGACACCCCCAATACTTCTATAGTCCAGGCCCCCAACACTCTTCTACAGTCCCAGACCACCACTCTTCTATAGTCCTAGACCCCCCTCCCACACCTCCATCGTCCCCGACACCCCCAATACTTCTATAGTCCAGGCCCCCAACACTCTTCTACAGTCCCAGACCACCACTCTTCTATAGTCCTAGACCCCCCTCCCACACCTCCATCGTCCCCGACACCCCCAATACTTCTATAGTCCAGGCCCCCAACACTCTTCTACAGTCCCAGACCACCACTCTTCTATAGTCCTAGACCCCCCTCCCACACCTCCATCGTCCCCGACACCCCCAATACTTCTATAGTCCAGGCCCCCAACACTCTTCTACAGTCCCAGACCACCACTCTTCTATAGTCCTAGACCCCCCTCCCACACCTCCATCGTCCCCGACACCCCCAATACTTCTATAGTCCAGGCCCCCAACACTCTTCTACAGTCCCAGACCACCACTCTTCTATAGTCCTAGACCCCCCTCCCACACCTCCATCGTCCCCGACACCCCCAATACTTCTATAGTCCAGGCCCCCAACACTCTTCTACAGTCCCAGACACCCCCACTCTTCTATAGTCCCAGACCCCACCCAACTCTTCCATAGTCTCAGACCCCTCCCAATATTCTGCAGTGGAAGACCCTCTCCTCTTTTTAGTACCAGAACCCCACTCTTCTTCACTCCCAGACCCCCCTCCACACTCTTCTATAGTCCCTGACTCCCCACTCTTCCATAGTGCCAGACTCCCCCACTCTTCTATAGTCCCAGACCCAACCAACCCTTCTATAGTCTCACACTCCACCAATCTTCTATAATCCCAGAACCCCCACTCTTCTATAGTCCCTGAATACCCCCACTCTTCTATAGGCAAAGACCCCCAACTCTTCTATTGTCCTAGACCCCCCACATAATTCTATATTCCCAGATCTCCCACTCTTCTATAGTCCTGGACCTGGCCCCACTTCTACACTCAAAGACCCCCAGAACTGTACTCTATTTTCCAAGACCCCCATACACACTTCTATAGTCCCAGGCCCACCCCACACACATCAATAGTCCCAGACCGAGACCCCCAACTCTTCTATTATCCTAGACCCCCACACACAATTCTATATTCCCAGATCTCCCACTCTTCTATAGTCCTGGACCCGGCCCCACTTCGACACTCAAAGACCCCCAGAACTCTATTCTATATTCCAAGACCCACACACACACTTCTATAGTCCCAGGCCCACCCCACACACATCAATAGTTCCAGACCTGCCCACACTGCTATAGTCCCAGACACCCAAACACACTTCTATATTGCAAGACCCCTTTCATCTATAGTCCCAGAACCCTCCCTCTATTCTACAGTGGAATACGCCCCTCCCACTCTTATATACCAGACTCCCCCACTCTTCTATAGTCTGAGACCCCTCCCACACGCACTCTTCAACAGTCCCTGACCAACCCACTCTTCTATAGTCCCAGACTCCACCACTCTTCTATAAAACCAGACCTCCCCGCACTCTTCTATAGTCCCAGATCCCCCCACACACTCTTCTATAGTCCCTGACACCGCACTCTACTATACTCCTGGACTCCCCAGACACAGACTCCGCCACTCTTCTATAAAACCAGACCTCCCCCCAATCTTCTATAGTCCCAGACCCCCACACACACTCTTCTATAGTCCCTAACACTGCACTCTACTATACTCCTGGACTCCCCCACTTTTCTATAATCCAAAAACCCACCCACACACTCATCTGTAGTCCCACACCCCCCACAACTCTTCTATAGTCCCTGACACCGCACTCTACTATACTCCTGGACTCCCCCACTTTTCTATAATCCAAAAACCGACCCACACACTCATCTGTAGTCCCACACCCCCCACAACTCTTCTATAGTCCCAGACCCCACCATTCTTCTGCAGTCCCAGAGCCCCCCACTCTTCTATAGTCCCAGACCTCCCACTCCTCCTTGTCCCAAATGCCCCCTTCTATAGTCCAAGACCCCCCACCCTTTGTTGGAACAGACCCCCCCTTCTGTACTCCCTGACCCTCCAACTCTTCTATAGTCCCAGACCTCCCCACTCCTCCTGTCCGAGATGCCCCCTTCTATAGTCCAAGACCCCCCACCCTTTGTTGGAACAGACCCCCCCTTCTGTACTCCCTGACCCTCCCACTCTTCTATAGTCCCAGACCTCCCTTCCACTCTTCTATAGTTGAAGACATCCCCAGTTTCTATAGTCCCAGAACCCCCCACATGTACACTCTTCCATATTCCCAGTTCCCCGCCTCTTCTATAATTCCAGACTCCCCACACTTCTATAGTCCCAGACCGCCACACACACTTCTACAGTCCCAGACTCCCCAACTCTTATATAGTCCCAGACCCCACCACTCTTCTGCAGTCCCCGATCCCCACAACACTTCTATAGTCCAGGACCCGACCACTCTTCTATAGTCCTAGATACCCCCACTCTTCTATAGTCCCAGACACCCCCAACTCTTCAATACTCCCAACACCTGCAACTCTTCTATACTCGCATATCTCCCACTCTTTTATAGTCTCAGACCCCAACACACACACACACACACACACACACACACACACACACAGCACACACACACACCCTCTTCTATAGTCCCAGACCCAATTATTCTTCCATAGTCCCAGACCCCACCAATCTTCTATAGTCCCAGATCCCACCAACTCTTCTCTAGTCCCAGACCTCATAACTCTTCTATATTCCCAGACACCCACTCTTCTATAGTCCCAGATCCCACCAACTCTTCTCTAGTCCCAGACCTCATAACTCTTCTATATTCCCAGACACCCACTCTTCTATAGTCCCAGATCCCACCAACTCTTCTCTAGTCCCAGACCTCATAACTCTTCTATATTCCCAGACACCCACTCTTCTATAGTCCCAGATCCCACCAACTCTTCTCTAGTCCCAGACCTCATAACTCTTCTATATTCCCAGACACCCACTCTTCTATAGTCCCAGATCCCACCAACTCTTCTCTAGTCCCAGACCTCATAACTCTTCTATATTCCCAGACACCCACTCTTCTATAGTCCCAGATCCCACCAACTCTTCTCTAGTCCCAGACCTCATAACTCTTCTATATTCCCAGACACCCACTCTTCTATAGTCCCAGATCCCACCAACTCTTCTCTAGTCCCAGACCTCATAACTCTTCTATATTCCCAGACACCCACTCTTCTATAGTCCCAGATCCCACCAACTCTTCTCTAGTCCCAGACCTCATAACTCTTCTATATTCCCAGACACCCACTCTTCTATAGTCCCAGATCCCACCAACTCTTCTCTAGTCCCAGACCTCATAACTCTTCTATATTCCCAGACACCCACTCTTCTATAGTCCCAGATCCCACCAACTCTTCTCTAGTCCCAGACCTCATAACTCTTCTATATTCCCAGACACCCACTCTTCTATAGTCCCAGATCCCACCAACTCTTCTCTAGTCCCAGACCTCATAACTCTTCTATATTCCCAGACACCCACTCTTCTATAGTCCCAGATCCCACCAACTCTTCTCTAGTCCCAGACCTCATAACTCTTCTATATTCCCAGACACCCACTCTTCTATAGTCCCAGATCCCACCAACTCTTCTCTAGTCCCAGACCTCATAACTCTTCTATATTCCCAGACACCCACTCTTCTATAGTCCCAGATCCCACCAACTCTTCTCTAGTCCCAGACCTCATAACTCTTCTATATTCCCAGACACCCACTCTTCTATAGTCCCAGATCCCACCAACTCTTCTCTAGTCCCAGACCTCATAACTCTTCTATATTCCCAGACACCCACTCTTCTATAGTCCCAGATCCCACCAACTCTTCTCTAGTCCCAGACCTCATAACTCTTCTATATTCCCAGACACCCACTCTTCTATAGTCCCAGATCCCACCAACTCTTCTCTAGTCCCAGACCTCATAACTCTTCTATATTCCCAGACACCCACTCTTCTATAGTCCCAGATCCCACCAACTCTTCTCTAGTCCCAGACCTCATAACTCTTCTATATTCCCAGACACCCACTCTTCTATAGTCCCAGATCCCACCAACTCTTCTCTAGTCCCAGACCTCATAACTCTTCTATATTCCCAGACACCCACTCTTCTATAGTCCCAGATCCCACCAACTCTTCTCTAGTCCCAGACCTCATAACTCTTCTATATTCCCAGACACCCACTCTTCTATAGTCCCAGACACCCCCAACTCTTCTATAATCACAGACCTACCCCCACACACTCTTCTGTAATCCCTGAACCCCCTACTCTTCGATAATTACAGACCCACCACCACACACTCTTCTATACTCCTAGACCCCGCCCACAGTCTTCTATAGTCCCAGAATACCACTCTTCTAGATTCCCCGACACCCCCAACACTTCTATAGACGCAGACCCCCCACTCTTCTACAGTCCCAGATACCCATACTCATCTACACTACCACAACCCCCTCTTCTATAGTCACAGACCTCACACATATTTTTCTACAGTCCCAATCCCCACCAGAAACACATTCTTCCATAGTCCCAGACGCCCCCAAACTTCTACAGTTCCATATCCCTCCACTATTCAATAATCCCACACACACCCACTATTCCATAGTCCTGGACACACTCCACACACTTCTATAGTCCCAGACGCCACACACACACACTCTTCTATATTCCCAGACACCCTACAGTCTTCTATAGTCCCACAATCTCTTCTAAAGTCCTAGACCCCTCTCCCAGGCTTCTATAGTCCCAGAACCCCATTCTTCTACAGTCCCAGACTCTGTACTCTTCTATAGTACTAGACCCCCCCATTCTTCTTTAGGCCCAGACCCCCACAACTCTTTTATAGTCTGAGACCCCTCCCACACACACACACTCTTCTATAGTCCCTGACCAATCCACTCTTATATAGAGCCCAGACTCCGCCACTCTTCTATAAAACCAGACCTCCCCGGACTCTTCTATAGTCCCAGACCCCTCCCACACACACTCTTCTATATGCTCTGACACCGTACTCACCTATACTCCCGGACTCCCCCACTTTTCTATAATCCCAGACACTCAACACACACTCTTCTATACTCCCAGACCTCCCCAAATCTTCTATAGTCCTAGACCCCACCACTCTTGTATAGTCCCAGACCCCCCCACTCTTCTATAGTCCCAGACTCCCCAAAGACACTAACTCTTCCCTAATCCCTGACCACCCACTCTTGTATAGTCTCAGACTCCCCCACTTTTCTATATTCCCAGACACTCACACACTCTCTCTCTCTCTCTCTCTCTCTCTCTCTCTCTCTCACACACACACACACACACACACATGCTAGTCCCCGACACCCCCAACCCTTCTATAGTCCAGGACCCCACCACTCTTCTACGGTCCCCGACACCCCCACTCTTCTATAGTCCCAGACACCCCCAACTCTTCTATAATCACAGACCTACCCCCACACACTCTTCTGTAGTCCCAGAACTCCCTACTCTTCTATAATGACAGACCCACCCCCACACACTCTTCTATAGTCTTAGACCCCGCCCACAGTATTCTATAGTCCCAGAACACCACTCTTCTAGAGTCCCCGACACCCCCAACACTTCTATAGACCCAGACCCCCCACTCTTCTACAGTCCCAGATACCCACATTCTTCTATAGTCACAGACCTCACACATATTTTTCTACAGTCCCAATCCCCACCAGAAACACATTCTTCCATAGTCCCAGATGCCCCCAAACTTCTACAGTTCCATATCCCTCCACTATTCAATAATCCCACACACACCCACTATTCCATAGTCCTGGTCCCAGATCAGTCCCACTCTTCTATAGTCCCAGACGCCCACACACACCCTTCTATAGAACCAGACCCCCCGAACTCTCTTCTATAGTCCCAGATCCCCCTCCCACTCTGCTATAGTCCCAGATACCCCACTCTCCTATAGTCCCAGAACCCCCTCCCACTCTTCTATAGTCCTAGACCCCACACACACTCTTCTATAGTCCTAGACCCCACACACACTCTTCTATAGTCCTAGACCCCACACACACTCTTCTATAGTCCTAGACCCCACACACACTCTTCTATAGTCCTAGACCCCACACACACTCTTCTATAGTCCTAGACCCCACACACACTCTTCTATAGTCCTAGACCCCACACACACTCTTCTATAGTCCTAGACCCCACACACACTCTTCTATAGTCCTAGACCCCACACACACTCTTCTATAGTCCTAGACCCCACACACACTCTTCTATAGTCCTAGACCCCACACACACTCTTCTATAGTCCTAGACCCCACACACACTCTTCTATAGTCCTAGACCCCACACACACTCTTCTATAGTCCTAGACCCCACACACACTCTTCTATAGTCCTAGACCCCACACACACTCTTCTATAGTCCTAGACCCCACACACACTCTTCTATAGTCCTAGACCCCACACACACTCTTCTATAGTCCTAGACCCCACACACACTCTTCTATAGTCCTAGACCCCACACACACTCTTCTATAGTCCTAGACCCCACACACACTCTTCTATAGTCCTAGACCCCACACACACTCTTCTATAGTCCTAGACCCCACACACACTCTTCTATAGTCCTAGACCCCACACACACTCTTCTATAGTCCTAGACCCCACACACACTCTTCTATAGTCCTAGACCCCACACACACTCTTCTATAGTCCTAGACCCCACACACACTCTTCTATAGTCCCCACTCTTCTATAGTCCCAGACCCCCCCCTCCAATTCTATAGTCCTGGACCATGACAACACCACTCTTCTATAGTCTCAAACCCCCCGCTCTTCTATAGCTACCGACCCCCACAATGCTTCTATAGTCCCAGACCCCCTGACTCTATAGTCCCTAACCCCACCACTCTTCTATAGTTCCAGATCCCCCACTCTTCTATATTCCCAGACTCCCCAAACTCTTCTATACTCCCAGAACCCCCACTGTTCTATAGTCCCATACCCCCCACTTTATCTTCCCAGACACCCCACACACTTCTATAGTGTCAGACCCCCACGTACACACTTCTATTGTCCCACCCAGATCCCCCCCACTCTTCTAGAGTCCCACACCCCTCACTCTTCTATAGTCCCAGAACCCCCTTCTATAGTCCCAGATGCCCCACTCTTCTATAATCACAGACCCACTCCCACACACTCTTCTATAGTACCAGACCCCATCCACAATCTTCCATATTCCCAGAATACCACTCTTTTAGAGTCCGCGACACCCCCAACACTTATATAGTCCAGATAACCACATTCTTCTACAATTCCAGACCTCCCCCTCTTCTATAGTCACAGACCCCACAAACACACTTTTCTACAGTCCCAATCCCCACCACGCACACTGTCTTCCATAGTCCCAGACGCCCTCAGTCTTCTATAGTTCCATACCCCTCCGCTATTCTATAATCCCAGACACCCCCACTCTTCCATAGTCCTGGACCCACCCCACACACTTCTATAGTCGCAGATCCCCCCACTCTTCTATAGTCCCACACTCCCTCTCTTCTATTGTTCTAGACCCCCTCCCAGACTTCTATAGTCACAGACCACCCCAATCTTCTATAGTCCCAGACCACTCCCACTCTTCTACAGTCCCAGACCCCCCCCACATTCCTCTATAATCTCAGATCCCCCCACTTTTCTATAGTCCCACACTCCCTCTCTTCTATTGTTCTAGACCCCCTCCCAGACTTCTATAGTCGCAGACCACCCCAATCTTCTACAGTCCCAGACCACTCCCACTCTTCTACAGTCCCAGACCCCCCCCACATTCCTCTATAATCTCAGATCCCCCCACTTTTCTATAGTCCCACACTCCCTCTCTTCTATTGTTCTAGACCCCCTCCCAGACTTCTATAGTCGCAGACCACCCCAATCTTCTACAGTCCCAGACCACTCCCACTCTTCTACAGTCCCAGACCCCCCCCACATTCCTCTATAATCTCAGATCCCCCCACTTTTCTATAGTCCCACACTCCCTCTCTTCTATTGTTCTAGACCCCCTCCCAGACTTCTATAGTGACAGACCACCCCAATCTTCTATAGTCCCAGACCACTCCCACTCTTCTATAGTCCCAGACCCCCCCACATTACTCTATAATCTCAGATCCCCCCACTTTTCTATAGTCCCACACTCCCTCTCTTCTATTGTTCTAGACCCCCTCCCAGACTTCTATAGTGACAGACCACCCCAATCTTCTATAGTCCCAGACCACTCCCACTCTTCTATAGTCCCAGACCCCCCCACATTACTCTATAATCTCAGATCCCCCCACTTTTCTATAGTCCCACACTCCCTCTCTTCTATTGTTCTAGACCCCCTCCCAGACTTCTATAGTGACAGACCACCCCAATCTTCTATAGTCCCAGACCACTCCCACTCTTCTACAGTCCCAGACCCCCCCACATTACTCTATAATCTCAGATCCCCCCACTTTTCTATAGTCCCACACTCCCTCTCTTCTATTGTTCTAGACCCCCTCCCAGACTTCTATAGTGACAGACCACCCCAATCTTCTATAGTCCCAGACCACTCCCACTCTTCTACAGTCCCAGACCCCCCCACATTACTCTATAATCTCAGATCCCCCCACTTTTCTATAGTCCCACACTCCCTCTCTTCTATTGTTCTAGACCCCCTCCCAGACTTCTATAGTGACAGACCACCCCAATCTTCTATAGTCCCAGACCACTCCCACTCTTCTACAGTCCCAGACCCCCCCACATTACTCTATAATCTCAGATCCCCCCACTTTTCTATAGTCCCACACTCCCTCTCTTCTATTGTTCTAGACCCCCTCCCAGACTTCTATAGTGACAGACCACCCCAATCTTCTATAGTCCCAGACCACTCCCACTCTTCTACAGTCCCAGACCCCCCCACATTACTCTATAATCTCAGATCCCCCCACTTTTCTATAGTCCCACACTCCCTCTCTTCTATTGTTCTAGACCCCCTCCCAGACTTCTATAGTGACAGACCACCCCAATCTTCTATAGTCCCAGACCACTCCCACTCTTCTACAGTCCCAGACCCCCCCACATTACTCTATAATCTCAGATCCCCCCACTTTTCTATAGTCCCACACTCCCTCTCTTCTATTGTTCTAGACCCCCTCCCAGACTTCTATAGTGACAGACCACCCCAATCTTCTATAGTCCCAGACCACTCCCACTCTTCTACAGTCCCAGACCCCCCCACATTACTCTCTTCTATAGAGGCAGAACCCCCTCCCACTCTTTTTTGTCTAAGATGTCCCCACTTTTGTATAGTTTGAGACCCCCCCCACACACACACTCTTCAATAGTCCCTGACTAACACACTCTTCTATAGTCCCGGGCTTCCCCACTTTTCTATTATCTCAGGCCCGCACACACACACTCATCGATAGTCCAACACCTCCCCACAATGCTTCTATACTTCAGACCCCCACACATACTTCTATAGTCCCAGATGCCCCATACACACTTCTATAGTCCCAAACCCACCCATTCTTCTATAATACCAGATGCCCTACTCTTCCATAATCCCAGACCCCCCGACTCTTCTATAGTCCCACACACCCTCTCTTCTATAGTCCCAGACCTATCCACGCTACTATAGTCCCCGATACCCCCAACTCTTCTAGAGTCCAAGACCTCACCACTCTTCTATAGTCCCAGAACCCCCAACACATCTATAGTCCCAGACCCCCCACTCTTCTATAATCACAGACCCACCCCTACACACTCTTCTATAGTCCCAGACCCCCACAACTCTTCTATAGTCCCAGAACACCAGTCTTCTAGAGTCCCCGACACCCCCAACACTTCTATAGTCCAGGACCCCACCACTCTTCTACAGTCCCAGACACCCCCACTCTTCTATAGTCCCAGACCCCACCCAACTCTTCCATAGTCTCAGACCCCTCCCAATATTCTGCAGTGGAAGACCCTCTCCTCTTTTTAGTACCAGAACCCCACTCTTCTTCACTCCCAGACCCCCCTCCCCACTCTTCTATAGTCCCTGCCTCCCCCCTCTTCCATAGTGCCCGACCCCCCCCCACCC
>NW_008339941.1:24664-25255 GCF_000622305.1 Nannospalax galili
TCTCACGCCCCAACACACACACACACACACACACACACACACACACACACACGCACACACACCCTCTTCTATAGTCCCAGACCCCATCATTCTTCTATAGTCCCAGATCCCACCACTCTCCTATAGTCCCAGAACCCCCTCTCACTCTTCTGTAGTCTGAGATCCCCACAATCTTCTATAGTCCCAGACCACCCCCACTTTTATAATCCCAACACCCCCCCAGATGCACTTTTATAGTCCCAGACCCTCCCACTCTTCTATAGTCCCAGAATCCCCAGTCTTCTATAGTTCCCTCCCAATCTTCTGTAGTCCCAGACCCCCCAACTATTCTATAGTCCCAGAACCCTCTCACTCTTCTGTAGTGGAAGACCCCTTCTTTTTGTCCCAGAACCCCACTCTTCTTTAGTCCCTGACCCCCCACTCTTCCATAGTCCAAGACTCCCCCACTGTTCTAAAATGCCAACTCCCCACTCACTCTTCTATAGTCCCAGACTCAACTAACCCTTCTATAGTCTCAGACCCCAACCATCTTCTATAATCCCAGAAACCCCACACTTCTATAGTCCCTGAATACACCCAGTCTTCTATAGT
>NW_008339941.1:27570-27940 GCF_000622305.1 Nannospalax galili
ATTATCTCAGATCCCCCCACTTTTCTATAGTCCCACACTCCCTCTCTTCTATTGTTCTAGACCCCCTCCCAGACTTCTATAGTCGCAGACCACCCCAATCTTCTACAGTCTCAGACCACTCCCACTCTTCTACAGTCCCAGACCCCCCCACATTCCTCTATAATCTCAGATCCCCCCACTTTTCTATAGTCCCACACTCCCTCTCTTCTATTGTTCTAGACCCCCTCCAAGACTTCTATAGTCACAGACCACCCCAATCTTCTATATTCCCAGACCACTCCCACTCTTCTATTGTCCCAGACCACACACACACTCTTCAATAGAACCAGACCCCCCGAACTCTCTTTTATAGTCCCAGATCCCCCTCCCA
>NW_008339942.1:0-666 GCF_000622305.1 Nannospalax galili
GTTTCCCAGAGATGCAGAGAGGGCAGATGGAGTCTGAATCATCTGGATGTCGCATCTGGCACCTGATATTAAGAGCAAAAAAGAAATATCCAAATGATTAAGTACATTAGGAGAAAAAATACCTGAAAGTCCAGGAAGTACTCACCACAGCGGGCAAAGTAGGTGGTCAGTGCTATCCCTCCTTACCTGAAAGCCAGAGTAGCAGGAGTGACAGGATCTTACCTGAAGCCTACATGCCATGTTTTACCTTCACACTGACTCCTTCAAAGGGTGTGACCAGTGAATTAATAATCCCTGAGTGCAGTCAGGGGGCTGTGCTCTCGGCACAAGCAAATCAACAGGGATTTTACAGAGCTGGGAGAAGCTGCAAGGATGACTCATCCAGTAACTGAACTCAGGCCCAGGTTCCCCACATGTCACCAGGACAGAGGGACTTGAATACATTTTTACAAAGAATAGCTTGTGTTATGGGGGCAAAAGGAGCGTGTCCTAAAGGTAGAATGTTATTTTCCATAATTCCCACCTGTAAATATGCTTTCACTGACACTGTCCCATCTCAGACATGGCTATTCATCATGACAAAGTGTTGGATGGTCACAAGAAAGTTTTCTAGACAGCTGGTCAGTTAGTCATATGAAATCACAGCAAGGTTGACAGCATTCACAA
>NW_008339943.1:0-283 GCF_000622305.1 Nannospalax galili
TCTGGGGGTAAGTCTACCGTGCAGCCCTCCGCGCCTTGACTCCGCCAGCCAGGCACACTCACCCTTCCATCTCCCCCGCTGTTCTCTACTCCTAGCTTGGGCCCTGTGCCATTCCTAGTCTTGGGGCCCCAGACACCTGGGGAGCCACTGCTGATTCCTGACACTGTTCACCCCGACAGGCTTGGTGCCTTCCTTAGGCTCCAGGAACACTGCCTCTAGACCAGGCCCCGCACTCACCTCTCTCTGCTTCCCTGATCCTGCAACACCCGCCAGCCTCTTTCTG
>NW_008339944.1:0-1249 GCF_000622305.1 Nannospalax galili
GTTTAGGGTTAGGGATAAGTTAGGGTTATGATTAGGGTTAAGGTGGGGGTTAGGGATAGGATTAGGGATGTGATTTGATTACGGGTAGGGTTAGTGTTACAGTTAGGTGTAGAGTAATGTTAGGGTTAGGATTAGGGCTAGGATTAGGGTTAAGGTAGGATTAGGGTTAGAGATTGGGAGTATTTTAGGGTTAGGGTTATTGTTAGGGTAAGGTTAAATTTAGGGTTTTGGTTACAGTTATAGTTAGGTTTAAGTTTAGGTTTAGATTTAGGATTAGGGAAAAGAATAGGGTTATGGTTCAGGTTAGGGAGCAGTTTTGGGTTATGTTTAGGGTTATGATTAGGGTTAGGTTTAAAGTTAGTGTTTGTGTTATGTACAGGTATAGTGTTAGAGTTACGGTTACTGATAAGGGTGAGGTTATTGTTAGGTTTAGGTTTAGGTTTAGGCTTAGGCTTAGGGTAAGGGTTGTGTTTAGATGAGGGTGAGGTTTAGCTTTAAGGTCACAGTTACAGATAGGTTTAGGTTTAGTGTTAGGATTAGGCTTATGGTTTAGGGTTTGCTATAAGGTTAGGGTTCGGATTAGGGTTAGGGATACATTCAGGTAAGTGTTAGGGATTTTTTTTCAGGTTTATTGTTAGTGTTAGATTCAGGATTAGGGTTAGGGTTAGGTTTAGTGTTAGGTAATGTTTTAGGGTTAGGGATAGTGTTATTGTTAGGGTTAGTTTTTTGGGTTGTGGTTAGGGTTACAGTAATGGTTATGTTTAGGGTTAGGGCTAAGGTCAGTATTAGGGTTAGGTTTAGGTTTGGTTTAGTGTTATGGTGAGGGTGAGTGCTAGGTTTAGAGTAGGGTTAGGTTTAGGGTTCGCATCAGGGTTAGGTTGAGGTTTAGGGTTAGGGTTACGGTTAGGTTTGGGGTTAGATTAGGGTAGCAGTTAGGGAGATCATTAGGCATTGGGTTAGTGTTAGGGTTAGGTAAGCTACAGAGATATGTTTAAGGTTAGGTTAAGGGTCAAGGTTAGGGTTAATTATAGGATTAGGGTTACTGGTAGGGTTAGGGTTAAGATTAGGGTTACTGTTATGGTTATGTTTAGGGTGAGGAGTAAGTTAAGGATTAGAGTTAGGGTTAGGATTAGGTATAGTTTTAGTGTTAGGGTTAGGGTTAATTTTAGGGTTAGGGAAATCTCAAGGTTATGGTTAGTATTACGGTTAAAGTTAGTGTTGAGGTTAGATATGAGGGTAAGAGGAAATC
>NW_008339944.1:1323-2820 GCF_000622305.1 Nannospalax galili
TATGATTAGTGTTAGGGTTAGAGTTATTGTTATGTTTAGGATTGGGTTCAGTATACTCTAGGGTTAGCATTACGGTTAGGTTTAGGGTTAGGGTTAAGGTTAGGTTTACAGTTTGGATTTGTTTATTTTTGTGATTACAGTTTAGTTTAGAGTTATATATTGGGTACAGTTAAGGCAGTATTAGGGTAGAAGTAGGTTTAAGGTTAGGGTTAGGGTTAGGATTTGATTAGTGTTAGGGTTAGGGTACATTGAGTTTTAGGGTTAGGGTTAAGAATAGATTTAGGTTAGGGATAGAGTGAGGGTTAGATTTACTGTTATGATTAGTGTCATGTTTAGGATTATCGTTAGGGTTAAGGTTCTGTTTAGGAATAGGGTTAGTGTTAGGGTTAGGGTTAGGGTAAAGGTTAGGGTTAATGTTAGGGTTACAATTTGGGTTGGAGTTATGTCTTGGTTCAGGTTAAGTTTAGTGTTAGGGTTAAGTTTAAGGGTATGGGTATGCTTGAAGTTTGGATTAGGGTTCTGGCTAAGGGATAGGTTCATGGTTAGGGTTATGTGTAGGATTAAGGTTAGGTTAGGGCTAGGGTTAGAGTTAAGGTAACCCTAACCTTATCCCACATCCTAAACATAACCCTCACCCTAAACCTAACCTTAACCCTATCCCAAACTAAAACTAACCATTATCTTAACAGTAACTCTAACCCTAAACCTAAGCAGAACCCAAACCTTATCCCTACACAAGTCCTTAACCCTAACCGTAACCTTAACTCTAACACTAACCCTACCCTAAACCTGTCACTCACTCTTACTGTTACCCCTAACCCTAACCCTAAAACTTACACTAAACTTAAACAAAACCCTGATATTAAACCTAAACTTATCCCTATACCTAACCCTAACTTTAACCCTTCCAGTAACCCTAACCGTAACCTTAACCATAACCCTAACTCTAAACCTGTTCTTAACCCTAACCTTACCACTAACCTGACCTTAACCCTAACCGTAACCTGAAAACTTATTATAACCCTAACCCCAAAGCTAACCCTAAATGTAACCTGAAACTTAACCATAACCATAAACTTGTCCTAACCATACCTCTGACCCTAACCTCATCTTCAATCTGACCCCAACCTTAATCCTAACCAAATCCTAACACTAAGCCTAACACTAAGATTTACCCCCACCCTAACCTAAACCGTAAGCCTAACCTAACCCTAACACTAACCTAATGTTATCCCTAACCTTAACCTAACCTTAAACCTATCACGAATATTGAGCTTAACCTTAACACTAACTCTTACCATAAAGATGCTCCTTACCCTTACCTTACCCTAAAACTTACCATAACCCTAACCCTTATCGTAAACACTTACCCTCACCTTAACCTTACCCCAACTCTAACCCTAACCTAATCCAAACCCTAACGCAACCTAAACCCTCACCCTAACCCTACCCCTATCTCTCACCCTATCCTAATACAAATCCTAATACTACCCTAAC
>NW_008339944.1:5068-7804 GCF_000622305.1 Nannospalax galili
CTACAACTAACCCTAACCCTCAACCTAACCCAAACCTTATCCCTAACCCTAACCCAAACCCTAAACTAACCCTATTCCTAACCCTAATACTAACCCTAAATCTAACCTAATCATAACCTATCCCTAACCCTAAACTAACCCTATACCTAAACCTATCCCTAACCCTAACCCTAACCCTAATGATTAACCTAACTCTAACGCTACCGCTACCCCTAACCCTGACCTTACTTTAAACCTGACCCTGACTACAACCCTAATACTAACCCTAAACTTAAACATAGCTCTAACACTAAACCCATGCGTCACCCTAATCATAACCCTGACTTAACCCTAACATTAGCTCTAACCATGACTGTAACCGTAAACCTAATCCCAAACCTAACCCTAACCCTAAATCTGTCCCTAACCTTAAAACGAAGCCTGACCCTAATCTGAAAACTAATCTTAATTCTGTACCTAAAAATACCCCTACCCTGACCCTATTCTAACCCGTACTTTACCCTAACCCTAGAATTAACCCTAATCCTAACCAAAAAACTAACTCTAACCATAATGCTAACCCTAACCCTATCCCTAACACTAACCATAACAATAACACTAACCTTAAACCTAATCGTAACCCTAACCCGAACAGAACCCTAAACCCTAACCTATCCATAACACTAACCCTAATACAAAAACTAAACCTAACTGTGGGAGCCTGCGAGCAACCCTGCAAAGATGGCACTGAGAGGAAGAGAGCAAGGCGAGGCTTGACTTCTTTTAAAAACCTTCCGATTGGCTGAAGGACACTTCCCCATTTCTGGAGGCGTGTGATCAGCATGTGATCATCGTTGATGCCTATGGGACCCTGCCCATGTGTCAGGTTGACCTTTAAGCTGATTGCGTGTATTCGGGGGAGGGGGTTTCTGAGGGGGATTTCCAAACTGCAGTTTTTGCCTTTATGAGCTCTGTGACACCTGCAATAAACGAGTTCCTGCTTGACTAGACTTCCTGTCACAATTGATTATCCTCGGCGAGGAGGGCTGACAAAACGGGCAGACAGCGTACTCCCCTTCTCCCTGATCCCCTCATGTGGGTAGTCCCTCTGGAGTGACCTGCCGGATGGGTCCAGCTGCCCCTGGAGGGCCCCACACCTAACCCTAACCTAACTCTAACACTTATCCTAACCCTTACACTAACCCTAACCCAGGCCCTAAACCTAACACTAAAATTACCACTACCCCTAACCATAACCCTAACACTAACCCAAAATATCAACCTAATTCTAACTTTAATTTAAATTTAATCTTAAATTTCACCGTAACACTAACCTTAACCTTAAACTTAACCTTAACCTAACCCTAACCCTAACCCTAACCCAAAGCAAATCACTAACCCTAACTCTAAACCTGAAACTAACCCTTACCCTAACACTAATCAAACCCCAACTCTAACACTGATCCTAACCCTAAGCCTCACCCAAAACCTAAACCTAACTCTGTCTTTTCTAAATTTCACCGTAACACTAACCTTAACCTTAAACTTAACCTTAACCTAATCCTAACCCTAACCCAAAGCAAATCACTAACCCTAACTCTAAACCTGAAACTAACCCTTACCCTAACACTAATCAAACCCCAACTCTAACACTGATCCTAACCCTAAGCCTCACCCAAAACCTAAACCTAACTCTGTCTTTTTCTATACCCTTAATCCTAACACTAAACTGAAACCAAGCCCTGACTCTAAACTTAACCCTAAACCTAACCCTAATTCTAAACATAACCCTAAATCTATCCATAACCCTAACCCTAATCTAACCCTAACCCTAACCCTAACTCTGTTCTTTACCATAATCCTAATCCTAACACTAAACCGAAACTAAGTCCTAACCCTAATCTTAACCCTAAACCTAACCCTAATTCTAAACATAACCCTAAATCTATCCATAACCCTAACCCTAATCTAACACTAACCCTAACCCTAACTCTGTTCTTTACCATAATCCTAATCCTTACACTAAACCGAAACTAAGTCCTAACCCTAACCTTAACCCTAAACCTAACCCTAATTCTAAACATAACCCTAAATCTATCCATAACCCTAACCATAATCTTAACCCTAACCCTTAACTTAACCCTAACCATAATAATAATCTTAAACCTAAACCTGAACCTAACTGTAACCCTAACCCTAAACTTAACCTAACGCTAACCCTAAACTTAACCCAAACCTACACACAAACCCTACCCCTAATCCTAAACCGAACCCTAACCCTAACCCTAACCCTAACCCTAAGTGAATCCTTAAAAACAACCTTAACATAAAACTATCCCTAATCCTATCCCTACACCTAACTTTACCCTTAACCCTAACCCTTAGCCTTACCTTCGCAGTAACCTTAAGCTAACATTATCCCTAAAGTTATCCCTAAACATAACTCTATCCTTAACCCTAACCCAATCCCTAACACTAACCCTAAGCCTAAAATTAACCCTAACCCTAACCCTTTGCTAAATCTATCACTCACTCTAAACCTTAACCTAATCTAACCATAAAACTTACAATAAATAAAAACCAAATCCTAACCCCAATCCTAACCCTAAAATTAACTGCACTTTAACCCTAAACCTCACCCTAAACTAACCCTAAATCTAATCCTAAAACTAACCCAAACCATAATAGTAACCATAACCCTAACATTAAACCTAAACCAAAACCCTAACCCTAACCCTAAGACTAACACTAACCCCA
>NW_008339944.1:9123-9955 GCF_000622305.1 Nannospalax galili
TGTGTATAAGATCTTCAACACCCTAACCCTACCATAACCCTTACACTTATGCTAATGCTAACCCTAATCCAAAAACTAACCCAAACCATAATGGCAACCCTAAACCTATCCCAAACTCTAACCATATCCCTAACCATAACCTAACCCAAGCCCTAAACCTTTCTGTAACCCTAACCCTAATAGTAACCTATCCCCAACCTTTACCCTAGCCCTACAACTAAACCTAAACTCACCCTATTCCTGTATCTAAACCTAACCCTAAACCTAACCAGAACCCTAAACCTAACTCTAATCTAACCAAAAAATTATACCTCCCCTCCTCCAAACCTAACCCTAATGCTAATGCTAAACAAAAATCTAACTCTAACCCTAGTCTTAAACTTAAAACTAATGTTACAGTTCCAAAGAGCAGCAGTTTCTCCCCTCCCCAAAAGGGACCTCACCTTGACCTTTGGAGTCAAGGGAAACAAACTCTGCTGAGAAGCAGCCTGCCTTTCCTTTGACCTCCAAAGATAAGCAGATTCTACCTGATAACCAGAGATTTTAGAAGCTGTTTTTCTCTCATCTTAAGAGGGAAAAAGTAAATACTTCCACACCCTAATCCTACCTGCTTTTCCTGCTTCTCCCTCCCTGATTTCTCCCCCAAACATTCCCCCCTTCCACACCCTAAAGCCCCCGTATATAAAGTCCCAGCTCACAACCCGTGGGCGGACATCTTTCCTTTCCCTGCCCTTCCCTGCCTTCCTTGTCTTTCCTGGACATCTTTCCCTTCCCTGACATCTTTTCCTTCCCTTCCCTTCCTTTCCCTTCCCTTCCCTTCCCTTCCCTTCCC
>NW_008339944.1:10924-12116 GCF_000622305.1 Nannospalax galili
TTCCTGCTTTCTCTCTCTCTCTCTCTCTCTCTCTCTCTCTCTCTCTCCCCTGTAATCTTCCTTTTTCTTCCCCCACCCACCAGCTGAGGTCTTTAACTCTTCTTTCGCTTTCCGCCTAATCTGTTGCTATGGGAACCAAACACTCAAAACCTCAGGGTCTCACACCTGTGGCCTGTCTTCTTAAATCCTTAAAAAAACTAGAATTGTCTCACACTATTAGATCAAAATGCCTAAAATTCTTGTGCACCACTTCCTGGCCTCAGTACAAACTAGATAATAACTCTGTTTGGCCAAACACTGGAACCTTAGACCTCAATATTTTAAAAGATTTGGAAAACTTCTGCCAGCGTAACGGCAAGCAGTCTGAACTACCCTAGATGCACGCCTTTCTTGACCTCCGTGCTAATCCCTCCCATCACTATACCCTCCCTTGCCTTCCAGTCCAGGGGCCAACCCAACTACCCTCCCTTTTCTGCCTCAAACTCCCTCTCTGCAATCTTCCCCCTCCCTTCCTCAGCATCCTGAGTGTGACACCCACTCTCTTGATTCCCCTTTGTTCAAGGAAATCCAAAATCTTAAACACCTCATTCCCAAATACTCCCTAGTCTCCCCAAGTCTGATTTCTACCTCAAATATCCCATTTACCCCTCCTGTATCTGCTTCTACTTCAATTCCAGACTGGACAGCAGCACAGGAATATGCTAATGAGCTTCATTCTACTAACCAAGCTCACCCTATTGGCAGTAAGGCAGTTCCCCTTCAGGACCCTGGGTGGGATTACCAACCCCCACCAGGAGGTCAGGCAGGACCTTCCCCAGGTAGAGCAGCCAGGGACCACATGATCACTTGCCTCCTGACATGTCTCCAGAGAGCTTCTCCCCATAAGGTAGTTAACTTTGAACAGCTTAGACTGATTACTCAGGGCTCTGCTGAAACCCCAGCTCAGTTTATGGACAGACTCACTGATGCTCTGGTATAATATACCAAGTATGACCCAGAGTGTGCAGAGGGACAGCTTATGCTTCACCACCACTTTATCTTACAATCAGCTCCAGATATTAGAAGGAAACTTAGGCGCTTAGACAAGGGCCCTGAAACCCCCACGAGAGATCTGTTGGACACGGCATTTAAAGTATTTTATAACCGAGAGGAACAGGAGAAGGCAGACAAGCTTACCCTGTCCAAACAAAAG
>NW_008339944.1:13802-15243 GCF_000622305.1 Nannospalax galili
CTCTTCCCTGACATCTTTCCCTTCCCTTCCCTTCCCTTCCCTGACATCTTTCCCTTCGCTGACATCTTTCCCTTCCCCGAGGGAAAGGTGCCCCATGCGAAATAAATCTGTATCCCGCTGAGTATTCCATCTGTGCCTCGGTGCCTTCCTCCTGGACATCTTTCTCTTCCCTGACATCTTTCCCTTCCCTTCCCTTCCCTTCCCTGACATCTTTCCCTTCACTGACATCTTTCCCTTCCCCGAGGGAAAGGTGCCCCATGCGAAATAAATCTGTATCCCGCTGAGTATTCCATCTGTGCCTCGGTGCCTTCCTCCATCCGCGCCGCTCACTCCCGCCAGCTCTCTACCTATCACCTAACAAAAAGCATAACCCTAAAAGTAACCTTAACCTAAAACAATCCCTAAAAGTATCCCTCATCCTAAGTCTAGGCTTAACCCTAACCCTAACCCCAAATTTAACTCTAACCCTAACCCTATACCTAACACTAACCCTCAACATAACCCAAAACATAATCCTAATCCTATCCCACACCCTAACCCTAACCTTAGCCCTAACCTTAGCCCATACCTAAACCTAACCCCAGCCCTAAATCTGACCCTGACCCAAAACCTAACTAAAACTTTAAGCCTAACCTGAAACCTAAATATAAACAAAACCCTACCATTAACCCCCAAATTAACCCTAATCGAATAGCTAAACCTATCCAAAACCCTAACCCTAACCCTATACTAACTTCAACCCGAACCCATTCCATAACCTAGTTCATGATCTAACCCTAAACTTAACCCTACCCGAAAACTTTCACTCAGTTTACACTGTACCAAAATCCTAACCATAAAACGTATACTAAACTTAAACCAAACGCTAACCCTACCCCTAATCCTAACCCTAAACTAAACCTAATTCTAACCCTAACCCTCACCCTAACTCTAATGATAACCCTAAACCTAATCCTAACCATAAATCTATCCATAACCTTAACTCTAACTGTAAACTTAACTGTAATCTTAATTCTAACTCTAAACCTAATCATAACTCTCATATAACCTTAATTTTAATGCTATCCCTAACTCTATCCCTAACCCTAACCCAAACGCTAAGCCTAACCCTAAAACTATAACTTAAACTAACCCTAACCCACAACCCAAAAGTAACCCTAACCTTAACGCTAACACTAAACATAAACTTAAACATAAACCTAACCCTAACCCTTGCCCTAACCCTAGACCAAACACTAACCCAAAATCTAAACTCACCCTAACCCTAACAGTAATCAAAACCAAGACTAACTCTCATTCTAACTCTCACCCTAACCCAAACCCAAATTCTAATCTAACCCTAGACATAACCCTCAACCTATTCCTAATGTTAAACTTTACCCCAACCCTAAATCCTAAGACAAAACGTAAACATACCCCTAACCCTAACCCTAACCCTAAC
>NW_008339944.1:15693-17389 GCF_000622305.1 Nannospalax galili
TGTAACCCTAATCCTAAGTGAATCCCTAAACGTAAATTTAACCTCACCCTCACTCTATCTCTAACCCTAACACAAACGGTAAAACTTAACCTAAACCTAACTCTAACCTTAAGGCTAACCCTAACTTTTACGATTAAACCCTAACATTAACCCTGAAACAATATCTTAAACCTAACCCTAGACCTAACCCTAACCAAATGCTAAATTAACCCTAACTCTACCCCAACCATAACCCTAACCGTAACCCTAAACTTAATCCTAACCCTAAACATAAATTTACATCTAACTCTAACCATAACCTTAATCCTAAACTTGACTTAACCCTAACCCTAAACCTAAACGTAACCCTAACACAAACACAAACCCTAACCCTAACCCTAACCATAACCATAACCATAACCATAACCATAATTCTAACCCTACCCAAAACCTAACCCTAACCCTAACCCTAAAACAAACCCAAGCCCAAACCATAACCATAACCCTAACCGTAACCCTAATTCTAACCCTACCTAAAATATAACACTAACCCTAAACCTAAACCTAATCCAAATAACCAAATCCCCTAACCTAACCCTTACTGTAAACCTAATGTAACCTAAACCCTACCCCAACCGTAATCTTAAGAGTAACCCTAACTCTAAACCTGGAACTAACTCTAACTATAACCCTAAATCTATTCCTAAACCTATCCCCACCCTAATCATAACACTAACCCTAACCCTAACACTGAAAATATCTCTCTCCCTAAACCTAACCCTGAACTTAAACCTATCCCTAACCCTAACCCTAACCATTAACCTAACTCTACACCTACTCTAACCCTGACCTTAATCTAAACCTGACCCTAACTGTAACCCTAATACTAACCCTAACCTTAACCATAACTCTAACCCTAAACCCATGCCTCACCATAAACTTAATTCTGACTGTAACCCTAACATTAACTCTAACCATAGCTGTAACCAGAAACCTAATCCCAAACCTAACCCTACTCCTAAGACTATCCCTAACTTTAAAACCAAGGCTGACCATAATCAGAAAACTAATCCTAATGCTGTACCTAAAAATACCCCTACCATGACCCTTTTCTAATCCGTACTTTATCCTAACCCTAGCATTAACATTAACCGTAACAGAAAAACTAACCCTAAACATAATGCTAACCCTAAGCCTATCCCTAACACTAACCATAACCATAACCCTAACCCTAAACCTAATCGTAACCCTAACCTGAACAGAACCCAAAACTCAAACCTATTCATAACACTAACCCTAATCCAAAAACTAACCCTAACCCTAACCTAACTCTAATGCTTATCCTAACCCTCACCCTAACCTTAACTCAGGCCCTAAATCTAACAGTAAAATTATCACTACCCCTAACCGTAACCCTAACACTAACCCAAAATATCAACAGAATCCTAATTTAATTTAAATTTAATCCTAAACCTCACTGTAACCCTAAACTTAACCTTAACCTTAACCTTAACGTAATCCTAATCCTAACCCTAACCCTTACCCTAACCCTAACCCAAAGCCAAACATGAAACCTAACTCTAAACCTAAAACTAAAAATTACCCTAACACTAATCAAACCCCAATTCAAACCCTAATCCTAACCCTAAGTCTCACCTTAAACCTAACCCTAACTCTGTCTTTTTCCGTAACCCTAATCCTAACATGAAACCTAAAC
>NW_008339944.1:18758-26740 GCF_000622305.1 Nannospalax galili
ATTTCTAACCATGACCCTAACACTAACAGTAAACCTAACGCTAAATCTAACCCTCACCTTAACGCTAACACTAACTCTCACCAGAACTTGATCCTAACCCTAACCCCAACCCTAACCTTAAAACTATCGCTATCCTGAACTCAAACACTACCAGAAAACCTACTCTGCTTTCTATGTGAAAGCAAGCACTCAGTAAGAGATGTGACACATATTTTTCTTAAGCAACTTTACTGATATTTATGCCACAGTCCCTTTACATACACCTCATAAAGACCTTTGTGAAATGAGAAATTATACTGTTTTTTCATTCTAACTACAGTAATTGACTATCCCTAAACTTAATCCTAAAATTAATCCTATACCTAACCCTAACACTAACACCTAACCCTAACCCTAAACTTAACCTTAACCCTGCCTAACACTAACCCTAACCCTACTCTAACCCTAACCCTAAACCTAAAACTAACCCTAACCCCAACCCCTAACCCTAACCTTTACCCTAATCCTAAACTAACCCCTAAACCCAAACGCTAATCCTAACCCTAAACATAACTCTATCTCTACAGAAAACCTCACACTAACAATGAGTGTAGTCCTTGACTTAAGCCTAACTCTAACCTAATACTAACTCTTGACCTAACCCTAGTCCTACTACAAGCCCTAGAAATAAACCTAGCCCTAATTCAAGCCCTAGCCATAATCATAACTGTAACCCTAACCATAAGCCTAACCCTAACCCTATCCCTGACCCAACCCTTAGCATAAAATTATTCCTAACCCAAACCATAACCTTAACCCTAACTCAAAAATTAACACTAAGTCTAACAGTACGCTAACCCTCACGGTAACCCTAACCCTAACCCTAACCCTAACCCTAACCCTAACCTATCCGTAACATTAACCCTAACCCTAATCCTGAATCTAAACCTAAGAGTAAACCTGAACCAATCCCTAACTTTAACCATGAAACTAACCCTAACTGTAAACCAAATGGTAATGCTAATGCTAGCCCTAAAATGAGCCTTAACCATAAGCCTAAGCCTAAACTTAACTCTAAACCTATCCCTAACCATAACTCTGAAGCTAAACTTCACCCTACTCTAATCCCAACCCTAAACTTAATTCTACCCCTAACCCTAATCCTAACCCTAACAATAACACTAGCCTTGTGGGTAAATCTAACCCAAACACTATACATTTAAGTTGAACCCTAACATTAAACCTAACCCTAACCCTAAACATAACACTAAGTATCTCACTAACCCTAAGCATTACCCTAAGCTTAATCTTACCCTAACACTAATTCTAACCCTAGACTACACCCAAATCCTAACCCTAATGCTAACCTACACCTAACTATAACCCTAATCCTACCTCTAATCTAACCCCAAACTTAATCCTAACCACAATCCTCACCTCAACCATAAGCCTAACCCCAAACCTAACACTAACACTAACATTAGCTCTGACCCTTAACCTGAAATTAACCCTAACACTAACCTTCACCCTAATCCTAAACCTAACCTTAACATTAACCCTAACCCTGAATCTAACCCTAACCCTAAACCAAAACATATCACTAACTTTAACCCTAACTCTGAAACTATCCATAACTCTAATCCTAAAGTTAGCCTTCCCCTAACCATAACCCTAACATAACTCTAACTGTAACCCTGCCCTAAACCTTACCGAAATCCTAAGCCTAAACTTAACCATAATCCAAACACTAAACATAACCCTAAAGGTAACCCTAACCTTAACCCCAAACCTTTCACAAACCCTAAAATTAACACTTCCTGAAATCCTAACCCTAAACCTAATCCTAAATGTAACAATAACCCTAACCCTAACACTAACCCATACCCTAACCCTTAACATTACCCTAAATCTAACCCCAAACCTATGCCTAACCCTAACCCTAACCCTAACCCTAATCTAACTCTAAAACTCACCTTAACCATAACCCTAACCCTCACCATAACCATAACCCTAAACCTAACCCTATACTAATCCTAAAACTCACCCTAACCCTAACTTTAAACATATCCTTAAATTTAACCCTAACACTAGCCTTAGCCCTAACCCTAAATGTAACACTTAAACTAACCCTAATCCTATCACTATCCCTAACACTATCCCTAACCCTAACCTAATCCTGAACCTAACCCTGACACCAAACCTAATCCAAACCCTAACACTAACCCTGAATTTAACCCTAAACCTAACCCTAAGACTAAACCTAACCTTAACCATAAGCCTAACCCTAACCTTAACCTTAAATCTATCCCTCACCGTAACCCTAAAACTAACCCTCACCATAATCTAACCCCAACCCTAACCCTAACAAACTCAACCCTAACCCTAACACTAACCCTATCACAAACTCTTACAATTCCCTACCCTTACCTTTAACCCTATTCCTGACACTAAACCTAAACATAACACTAACCCTAACCTTAAACAGAAACCTCAGCCTAAACTTAAACATAACCCTAAACCTCTCCCTGACCATAACCACAATCCAAACCCTTAAATTAACCTTAACCTAACCGTAACCCTAACCCAAAACTACACCAAACCCTGACCCTAATCCTAACTCTAACCCTAACCATACCCTAAACCTAACCATAACTCTAACCTTAACCCTAATCTAACTACAACAGTAACCCAAACCCTAACACTTTTGTTAACCCCAAGTATAACCCTAACTGTAACCCTAACATTAACTGTAACCCTAAATGTAACCATAACCCTAATCCTAACTCTAAACTTAGCCCAACCCTTAACTGGGAACTACCCCTAACACTAACCACAATCCTAATCCTAAACCTATCCTTTATACTAACCCTGAATCTAACCCTAACCTTAAGGCTAAACCTAAATCTATCACTAATCTTAACCCTAACTCTAACCCTCCCTATGAAACTAACCATAACTCTAACCTTTACGTTAGTCTTATTCCTAAAACTAACCCTAATCTAATCTAACCATAACAGCCCTAACCATTACACAAATACTAACCATAATGCTAACACTACCCCTAACACTAATTAGATCAATTAAACTAACCCTAAACCTAACCCTATACCTATCACAAACCCTAACCTTATTTCTAACCAAAACACTAACCTTAAACCTAAGCCTAATGGTAACCACAATCCCAAACGTAAACCTACACCTAACCTTAAAACTTACCCTATATCTAAACATAACCCTAACCCCAACCCTACTCCAACACTTGCTTAACAATAACCTTAACCCTAAACCCGACCCTACTCTTAAACTTAACTGTAGCCCTAACCCTACCCCTTACCATAAACATAATCTTAAACCTGACACAAATCCTAACATGAACCCTAACACGAACCCTAAACCTAGTCCTAACACTGACCCTAACCCTGAATCTAACCCTAACTCTAACACGTAACCTATCACTAGCCCTAAGCCTAACTCTAACACTAACTCTAACCCTAACTCTGAAACGAACAGTAACTCTAACCCTAATATTAGCCCTAAACCTAACCACAACCCTAACATGAAACCTGATGCAAACCCTAAACATAAACATAACATTAATCTTAACCCTAAACCTGAACTCTAACCCTAACCCTGAATCTAACCCTAACCCTAAATCTAGGTCTAAGTGTAAGCCTAAACCGAAACCTATCACTAACCCTAACTCTAAACCTAACAATAACCCCCACCCTAACTCTGAAACTTACTGTAACTCTAACCCTAACGTTAGCCCTAACCCTATTCCTAACCCTAAAATTCCCTAACCCTAACCCTGCCCTAAATCTTACCTTTACAATAACCCTAACTTTAACCTTATAAGAAAGACTAAACAAATCCTAATCATAACAGCATCCTTAACCCTAAACCGAAACCTATTCCAAAATCTAGTTAACCCTGACCGAAACCCTAACCCTAACTCTAAACCTAAGCCTAACCTGAACCCTAAGCCTAACACTAAACCTAAATTTATCCCTAACACTAAACTTAACCATAAAAGTTACCCTACACCTAAACATAACCCTAATCCTAACCCTAATCCTAGCCTAACCCTAACCCAAGCCTAACCATAACCCTAAACCTAACCCTAAACCCTACCCTAACCCTAGTCCCCAACCTAACCCTAAACCTAAACCTAAATCTAAACCTACCACTACCCGTATCCCTACAACTACCCCTACCCCTACCCCTAACCCTAATCCTAACCCTAACCCTAACCCTCATCCTAACCCTCACCCTAACACAAACCCTAAACACAAACCTAATGCTAACCCTAACCCTAATCCTAGCCCTAACCCTAACCCTAACCATAACCATAACCAAAACACTAATGTTTGCTATATAACACTGTTCCTTCTAATGTGTATGTAAAAAGGCTGTGATATGGGTGTCACTTGGGGTGTCAAAGAAAAAAATATGTCTTCTGTTAGTGTAGCGAAAATGAAATAGAAGAAACATTTCCTATTGAAAACCTTAAACTATTCCTAACTCTAACTGTAACCCTAACCTTAAGCATAACCTTAAACCTATCCCTATCCCTAATCCTAAGCATACCCTAACCCTAACCCTAACCCTAACCATATCCATAACCCTAACCCTAAACAGTCATTTTAGTGCTAAACCCAAACCAATCCCTAACCCTAACCCCAATTTAAACCGTATCCTAACCATTACCCTAACCCTAACCTTAACCCTAAATCTAACCTAACAACAAAATGACTCCTAAACTTAACACTAAACAAAAACCTAATCCTAACACTAACCCTAAAACTATGAATGACACAGACCATACCATAATCTTAACCCTCACCTTACCCCTAACCCTAAAAATACCCCAATCCTAAATCTAAATCTAAACCTATGCCAGGCCCTAAATGTAACCATAACAGTAATGGGAAATGTAACACTGCACCTAATCGTAATCCAAACCCTAACCTATACAAGCCTTCATGATAAACCTAAATGTAAGCCTAATTCTAATCCTAAACCTAACCCTAAGTGTAACCCTAACCTTAACCCTAATTCTAACCTTAAACCTAACTACAACCCTAACTGTAATCCTAACTCTAACCCAATGCCCAAACCTATCCTTATCCCTAACCCTAACCATAAACATACATCTAACCCTAATCCTAACCCTTGCCCTAACTTTAGCCCTAACACTAATCAGAACCCAAACCTAACCCTAAACGTAACCCTAACTCTAACCTACCCTAACACTAACCCTAAACCTAACCCTAACCCTAACCCTCACCCTAACCCAAACCCTTAGACTAACCTAACCCTAACCCTAAACCTAACCTGAGCACTAACCCTAACCCTAACTCTAAACCAATCCCTAACCATAACTTTAACCCTAACCCTCACCCTAAACCTAACTGGAAACTTATTTCTAACCCTAACCTTACCCTGAGCCTTATCCTCAACCTAACCCTAATGGTAACCCTAATCCTAAAGTTTACTAAGGGTAAACCTGATCCTAACCCTAAACGTATCCCAAACTGTAAAACTAACTGTAACCATAAACCTGAACCTAACCAGTAACTGTAACCATAACCCTGAACCTAACCCTAATCCTAACTCTAACCCTAAACCTAACCCTAACCCTAACCCTAAAACTACATCTAACCCTAACCCTAAACTTATCACTAACCCTGATCCTAATCCTAAACGTAAGCCTAAACCTAAACCTTACCCTACTCCTAAACTTAACCCTAATTGTAAGCCTAACATTAACCATTATTCTAACACTAAACCCAAGTATAACCCTAACTGTAACCTTCACTCTAATCATATTCTAAACACTATCCTTATCCCTAACCCTAACTGTAACCCTAACCCTAACCCTAACCCAAACCCAAATTCTAAGCCTAAACCTAAACCTAACCATAACCCTAATGCTAACCCTAAATCTAAACCTAACACAATCCCCAATTCTATTCCAAAGCAAAATCTTAAATATAACCTTAACCCTAACCCTAACCCTAATACAAGCCCTAACCCCAATCTAAACCTTAAGGTGATGCTGACCCGACCCCAACAATAATCTAACAGTAACCCAAATACTAACCTAACCCTAAACCTAAAACTACCTCAACCTAAACCCATACTTAACCCAAAAACTAACCTCAACACTATTCCTTAAACTAACACAAACACCAACCCCAACCCTAATCCTTAGACTATACACAACCCTAACCCTAACTATAACTCTAATTATTTTGCTAAACTTATTCCTATCTTTCACACTCTCCCTAAAGTTAAACCTAACCCTAAGACTATCCTAACCCTATTACTCATCCTAACCCTTACCCAAACCCTAACCCTAAAAATTACACTAAATCAAAATCAAGCCCTAGCCATAACCTTTACCCTAACCCTAACCTACACACAACCCTAAGCCTAACCCTCACCCTAATCTTAATCCTAAAAGTAACTCAACCCTATCCCTAAACCTAAACATAATCCTAACCCTAAGCATAACCCTAACCCTAACCCTAAGCCTAAATATAACCCTAAACCTAACACTAATCCTAACTCTAAACTTTAACCTCCACCTAAACCTAACAATAAACCTAGATCTATACCTTACACTACACCTAACCCTAATTCTAACCCTACCCCTAAACCTTTCCCCAAACCTAACCCTAACACTAATCCTAAACCTTACCCTATACCCACACCTAACCCTAAACTTAACCCTAACCATAACCCTAACCTAACCTGCCCTAACCTTCACCCTAAACCTAAACCTAAACATATCCCTAACTCTAATTGTAAATCCAACCCTAACCCTAAACCTAAACCTAACTGTAACTTTAAACCTAACCATAACCCTAAACTAAACAGAACCCTAAACCTAACCCTAACCCTAAATCCATCACTAAACTAATCTTAATCCTAACACACACCCTAACCTTGACCATAAACATACCATTAACCCTAACACTACCATAACCCTTACACTAACACAAACCCTAATGCTAACCCTAACCCTAATCCCAAAATAAAACCCAAACCTAATGGCAACTGTGACCCTAACCCTAAACCTATCAGCCTAAACCTATCTGAAATATTAACCCTAACCCTAAACCTTACCCTATACCTAAACCTAACCCTAACCCTCACACTAAGCCTGTCCCTAAACCTAAAAATAGCGCAACTCAAAATCTTACAACATAAACCTAAACCTAACCCTGGCCCATACCCTTACCCAAACTCTAACCTTATCCTAAACCTAACTGTAACCCTAAAGCTAACCCAAACCCAAACACCAGTCTAACCCCAACCCTAAACCTAAATCTAACCCTAAATCTAAACTTAACCCTCACCCTATCCCAAACCCTAACCCTAACCCTAAACCTAACCCTAATGTTACAACTAACTCTAAATATAACTTTATCATAATCCTAACCCTAACACTTATCCGAACCCCAGGCCTAACACTAACCAGAAACCTAACCTAATCATAAACGTAACCCTACCTCTTACAGTATCCCTAACTGTAACCTTATCCTTAAGCCTAACCATAACCCTATTCCTAACCCTAAACCTAACCCTAAAATTAACCCTACCCACAACTGTAAACTTAAACCTAACACTAACCGTAACACTGACCTTAAAACTAAACCTAACAAAATCCCTAATGCTATTCCTAAACAAAAGCTTAAATTTAACCTTGTAACCCCAACCCTAATGCTAACCCTAACCTTAACCCTAACCCTAACCCTAACCCTAACCCTAATCCAAAGTCAACCCTACCCCAAACCCTAATCTCACACTAACCCGAATCCCAACTCTAACCAATACCTAACCCTAATAATGACACTAAACCTAAACGTTTCCAGATCCCTAAACCTATACTTGATCCTAAATATAAACCTAACCCTAACATTAACGATAACCATTAGCTACCCCTACCACTAACCCTAACCCTAACACTATCCCTAAACCTACACTTAACCCTAACA
>NW_008339944.1:27315-30640 GCF_000622305.1 Nannospalax galili
CACAAAATCTATCCCTATCCATAACACTAAACCTAACCTTACAGGTAACCCTAATCCTACCCTAACCTATTACT
The DNA here is from genome assembly GCF_000622305.1 of Nannospalax galili. Classification (NCBI taxonomy): domain Eukaryota; kingdom Metazoa; phylum Chordata; class Mammalia; order Rodentia; family Spalacidae; genus Nannospalax; species Nannospalax galili. The sequence goes on from NW_008339944.1 coordinate 27,390, forward strand.
CACCATAACCATTACCCAAACCCTAACTCTAAATCTTACAGTAAACCTAAACCAAATCCTACCCATAACCATAACCATAAACTAAACCTAACCCTAATCCTCACCCTAAACCTTACTCTAACCCTAATAATAAACCGAACCCTAATCATAACCCTAAACCTTACATGCACCCTCACCCTAACTGTAGGCCTAGCCCTAACCCTAACCCTAAGCCCAAGCATCACCCTAACACTAATCCTAACCTTAACCTTAAAACTTATCCAAGACCTACAGCTAATCCTAACCCTAACCCTAAACGTTAACCTTACACTATACCTAAACCTAAACTTAACCCTAACCCTAAAAATTTCCCTAAACCTAACATTAACCTGAGCCCTTAGCCTAACCTAACCACAAACCTAAACCTATCGTGAGGTTTAACCAAAACCTAACCCTAAACCTATCCCTAACCTTAATTGTAAACCTAACCCTCACATTAACCCCAACTGTAAACATAACCTATCCCTAACTTTAATTGTAAACCTAACGCTCTTACCCTAACCCTAATGCTAACCCTAGCCCTAATCTTAAACCCAAACCATAACGGTAAATGTGACACTAGCCCTAAACCTATTCCAAATCCTCAACCTAACCCTAACCATAACCCTAAACCTCACCATAACCTAAACGTAACCCTAACCTTATCACTAACCCTAACCTTAAACCAATCCCTAACCCTAACATTAATCCTAAGCCTAACAGTAAACTTTATCTTACTCCTAAAGCATACCCTAAGTGTAAACCTAATCATAACCCTAATTTAAATGTAACCCTAACCTAACCCTAACAACAACCGTAAATCTAATCCTAACCCTAACCCTAATGCTAACCCTAAAACTGAACCTAAGACAATCCTTAATGCTATTCTTAAACAAAACCTTAAATATAACATTAACCCTAAACCTAACCCTAACTACACCCATAAACCTAAACCTAACCCTAACCCTATTGCTAAACCTAAAAATAAACCTAAAATAATCCCTAATGCTATTCCTAAACAAAACCTTAAATATAACCTTAACCGTATCCCTAAGCCTAACCCTAACTGCAACCACAAACCTAAACCTAACACTAACTTTAACGCTAACCTTATAACTAAACCTAACCCGATCCCTAATGCTATTCCTAAACTAAACCTTAAATATAACCTTAGCCCTAACCATAACCCTAACACTAACCCAAACATAACCCTAACCCAAATACTAAACTAAAACTAACCCAAATTCCAACTCTAACTGAACCCTAACCCTAATAATAACCCTAAGCATTACCCTAAACCTACCTCGACCCATAAACCTATTCTTGACCCTAACTCTAACTCTAACCCTACCCCTAACCCTAACCCTATCCCTAACCCTATCCTTAACACTAACACTTACCTTAACCCTAACCTTGAAAGTAACCAGTACCCTAACCCAACCCTAAATCTAACCCTATATCTAACCCTAACACTGGCTCTAAAACTTTCCCTAAACCTATCCCTATCCGTAACACTAAACCTAACCTTAACCTAACCCTAAGGCAACCTTAAACATATTACTCACCATAAAATTTACACAAACCCTAACCCTAAACCTTAAACTAAAACTAAACCAAATCCTAACCCTAACCCTAACGTGAACCTAACCCTAACCCTCATCAAAACCAAACCCTAATCCAACCCTAATCCTAAAGTTAAACATAACTCTAACCCTTACCCTCACCCTAACCCTAGCCATAGACCTAACCCTAAACCTAACCATAAACATAACCCTAACAGTCACCGTAACATTGATCCTAACCTTAACCTTAACCTTACCATACACCTAAACCTAATCATAACCCTAGCTTTAAATCTTACCCTACTCCCAACCTAACCTTACCCCAACCCTAAACCTTTTCCTAAGCCCGAACCCTAACCCTAAATGTAAACCTGTCTCTAAACTAAACTGTAAAACTAACCCCAACCCTAACCGTAAACATGCCCCAACCCTAACCCTGTCATTACCCTTACCCTAACCATAACCCTAATGCTAACCATAGCCCTAATAATAAAATAAACCCAAAACCTAATGCTAACCTTGACCCTACCCTAAACCTATCCACAACATTGAAACTTACCCTAACCCTAACCCTAAACCTTACCCTATACCTAATCCTAACATGAAACCTAAACTTAAACCTTTCCCTAAAATTAACCCTAACCCTAACCCTGACCCTAATCTAATCCTAAACCTTACCCAACACCTAAACCTATCCCTAACCCTAAACTAAACCTAAGCCTAACCCTCACCCTAACACTAACCCTAACCCTAACAATAACAATAACACTAAATGTAACCTTAAACATAAGCCTAACCGAAAACCTTACCCTAACCCTAGCCCTAACTGTAGCCAAAAACCTAACCTAACCCTAACCTTAAACCTAACATAACCTTAAACCTTTCCCTAAAACTAACCCTAACCCTAATCTTAATTCTATCCCTAACTGTAACTCTAAATGTGTGCCTAACCCTAACCATAATCCCAACCCTAGCCCTAACCCTGAACCAAACCATAAATTTAGACATAACCCTAACCCTACTCTAACCCAAAACCTAAATCTAAACCTAACCCTAACACTTACCCTATCCTTAACATAACCCTAAACTTAACCCTAACACTATAACTAACCCTAACCCTCACCCTAACGCTAACCCTAACTCTCCAATCCCTAACTCAACCCTAAACCTCACCCTGACCCTACACCTAACTCTCACCCTAACCTAATCCAAACCCTAACCCAACATAAACCCTCAAACTAACCATACCCCTAACTCTCACCATAACCTAATTCAAACTCTAACCCTACCACATCCCCCACCCTAACCCTACCCCTCACTCTCAAGCTAACCTAATCCAAACCCTATATCAACCCTAACCCTAACCTTAACAATAACCCCTAAACCTAACCCTAACCATATCACTAACCCCAACCCAAACACTACCAGAAAACCTACTGTGCTTTCTTTGGGAAAGCAAGCACTTAGAACAGCTGTGACACATATTTTTCTGAGCAACTTGACTGACATTGATGCCACAGTCCTTTTACATACAACTCATAAAGACCTTTGTGACATGAGAAATGCTACAGTTTTTTCATTTTAACTACAGTAAGTACCTCTTCCTAACCCTAGCCCTTACTCTAACCTTAACCGTCAACCTAACCCTAACACTAACTCTCACCCTAACCA
>NW_008339944.1:30818-38882 GCF_000622305.1 Nannospalax galili
ACCCTAACCTTAACCCTCACCCTCACTCTAAACCTAACCATAACCATACCCATAACCCTAACCATACCCTAACTTTTACCCTAACCCTAACATTAATGCTAACTCTAGCCCTAATACTAAAATAAACCCAAACCCTAATGGGAACCCTGACCCTAACCCTTAATACATTCCAAATCCTAAACCTAACCGTGAAAGTAACCTTAAATAGGTACCTAACCTAAATGTAACCCTAATACTACCACTAAATCTAACACTACAACTATCCTAAACCTTAACCCTAATCCTAACCCTAAGCCTAAACTTTACGCAACTCCTATAGCTAACCCTATCTGTAAACCTAACCCTAATTATAATGCTAAACCTAACTGTAACCCTAACTGTAACCATAACTCTAACCCTATTGATAACACTATACTTATCCCTAAACTTAACCCTAACCCTAAATCTAATCCTAACCTTAAACCTATACTAACCCTGACCCTAAACATAAACCTAACCCTTGACTTAACACTAGCCTTAATACTAACCCAAACCATAACAAAATCTAACCATAACCATAACCTAACACTTATCCCAATGCTAACCCTAACCCTTACCCTCATCCTAACCCTAACCAGAGCCCTAGCCCTAACCCTAACGAAAACCCTAAACCTGACTGTAATGCTAACTCTAACCCTAACTCTAACCCTATCCCTAACACTATACTTATCACTAAACTTATTCCTAACCTTAACCATAAACCTAAACTTTACTCAAAACATAACACTAACCCTAACCCTAATCTTAACCTTAACTCTAACCCTAACTCTGAAACTAACCCTAACCCTAACTATAAGTTTAGCCTGAACCTTCACCCTAAACCTAATTGTAACCTTAACCACAACCATAATGATAACCCTCAACCTATCCATAAAATCCCTAAACTTAAATCTACCTGTAACCCTAAACCTAACCCTAATCCAATCCCGAAACCAGACCTTTACCCACATCCTGAATCTAACACTAGACCTAACCGTAACCCTAACCCTAACTGTAAACCTAACCATAACCCTAAGCCTAAACCTAATGCTAACTCTAAACCGAACCCTAACACTAAGCCTAATCTAACCCCAACCCTAACCCTAACACTAATGTGGGGATTCTTCCCCACATGCAGCATGATGCGGGCCAAGGAGGGGGAGTGCGCTGCCGCCCCAACCCTCTGTTCCCGAGGAACCACCAAGGAGGCAGGGAGTCTTGTCCAGCAGGAGCTCGTTTATTAAGCTTTAAGCAAGTGTTTATATAAATTTGTGAGCATTGAGTGTCCCTCCCTTTACTCCACCCCAGGGTTTGATTGGTCATGACCACAGAACTCAATTAGCATTTTAGGTTTCAATTTCCCAGAACTGTCAGTTTCCTATCTCTCCAGGGCTAAGTTTCTGTTTCCCAGAACTGTTAGGTTTCCATTTCTTCTCACCATGCCCATATGGTCTTTACTTCTCCTGACTGTTGAGTTGTTTTCTATCACCAAGTCCCCACATCTCCCCTTTTTATTTTATTTAGAACCGGGGCCTGTAGAAGATCCCTGGTAACCTGCCAGACCTTGATTTAGGTAAGCCAGTGTCCTGCCTTGGGTTAGGCTGGTGTTTTTAGGGGAGAAGTGGGCAGGCGATCATATTGAACTCGCAATGGCATTAATTGTGTTGGTTTTATTTTGCCTTTTAGCTCCGGTAACTGGCCAGACCTTGATTTAGGTAAGCTGGCATTCTGCTTTGGGTTAGGCTGGTATTTTTAGGGGAGAAGTGGGCAGGCAATCATATTCAACTCGCAATGTCATTAATTGTACTTGTTCTATTTTTCCTTTTATGAAATGTATAAGCCTATTAACTACACAGGATCCTATAGTTCAGAAGAGTACAAGGATTATGAGAGGCCCTGCCAGAGTAGAAATAAGGGTAGTGAGTCATGGTGAGTCAGTGAACCACTGTTGGTACCAGGACTCCTGTTCTCGCTGAGGCCTATTTAAGTCCTCTCTTAATTTGTCAAGATTATCCATAACCACTCCTGAATTATCAGCATAGAAACAGCATTTTTCTCTGAGGGCTTTGCATACACCACCTTGCTGAAGGAACAGGAGATCGAGCCCCCTCCTATTTTGTAAAGTTGCTTGGGCTAGAGAGGAAAGTGACTCCTGGAGCTACCTAACAGCTGTCTCAACTTTATCTAGGCTAGCATCCATATCTGCCCTGATCTGTTGGAGGCCTTTTTGTGCCATAATTAAGGATGTAGCTCCAAGGGCCATCCCCCCAGCTCCAAGGCCCACAAGTGTGGAGACCACAACTATGGAAAGCAACTCTCTCTTTTGTATATGCATCTCCTGGCCCTGCATTTCCTCAGGGGAGTGATAAATGACATAAGGGAAAAGGAAGACCAGGGCGCATATGTACCCCCCTGACTGCCACACTGCAAGAGAAAAGCAAGGTGTTGAACCCGATTTTTGGCACAGCCAATAATATGAAGCCTCAGTAGGGACCACCCAGTTACCCCTGTTGAAGTGATGTTTTGACAGCACCCCCAGGAGTGTCCAGCAGGGTGCCCATGGATAACACAGGTCATATTTTCACCAAGTCTAAGAGGCAGGGTGAGCCTGCCCCAATGGCATTGATCACTATGAGTAGTGTTTATGAAATTTTCCATTGTCCCCGGGCCTCCATCATTGGAGAGCTGGTGTCTAGGCACAGCCAGCATGGGTCAACAAGTTCAGGTCTAGAGGCACTGAGAAAAGTGTAAGCAAGCTGTACTGCCTGGTGAATGTCCTCATGCTTGGTCCCACTTAAGCCTGGACCAGGATCTCCAGGCACAGATGCTTCTGACACCAGAATGTTAGTGTCAAGCATCGGGCTAGTAGCAACATGTGCAGGGCTGGTGGGCCTAGGCGGTGGGAACCAGGCCGGACCCACCATCTCCTGGTAGGGCAGGGGTTCAACAACCCTCCTGATCATCAGTAAGAGGCCGGGGTCATATCCTGAGACATAGAGTCTTAACCCAAACATCTTTCCAGTTTCCCATCCTTTCTCCTTTTTCCCCTGTTCTGTAAAGCTGATCTGTATGGGGTTACAACAATAGTTTGCACAGCGCCCATACAATGGGTTTTTAGACAGTTGTTTGATCCTACTAACGCGGATGGGTCCTTTACCCTTGATCCAGTACCCCGTCCCCGTGCTCTCACATCCCCAGCTTGCACAATAAAGGACATCCACCCCCTGCATGTACATAATTGTGATGCAGTTCTATTGGGCCCGGGACAGACATAGAATGTTGTCAATAGCAACGCATGTCTTTTAAGGACATGCAAACAGCCAGGAGAATTAGGGGATCCCACGAGTGTCAGGGTGCATCCCTTCCCACTGTCTCCACATTCCAGCATGGTTTTCCCCGGGGCCATTCATCCCAAGATCCAGCTGCAAGATCACAGAGGTCAAATTGCAGGTCCAGCCACCATGTAGAAGCAGGGGTAATCTAAGTAGTTTTATTGATGGCATCTGACATGGCCATGTTGATCACCAACCAGGTGACCTTCTGGGGTTGATGTGGATTGTCTAACCTATAGGCTTGACTCCTCACTTGTAGACAGTTTAAGGTGAGGGCCAGCATCAGGAGGATTTTGTGCTCCATTTTCTGCAAGAGAGAGAGAGAGTGGCTTTCTCAAGGGCGTTTATCCCCTAGTTGACATGTTTAACCTTTTGATTTTGCTGGTGTTTGTTAATCATGAAGTTGTGCCAGCACTTTGTCCCGTCCATTGTCCTGTGAGGGAAAATGTTTAATGTTTCTAGTAGGTATCCAAATAGGTTTTGTTTCCCCCGTGGGGAAGACACATCCATATCCCCTCCCTATGGTTAAGAGTGGGTCTGGCCCTTTCCATTGAGATGTCACGGGGTCCTTCCACCTGACTTTAACCTGGGGTTTTGGGTCTAATTGGCCCCGGTGTCCTTGAAATCTTGGGAAGGGGTGGTCCTTGGTCAAATTTAAAATATTAATCGTGAAAAGTGCCAGCCTCAACTATTGATGGGGGCTTACTCCCCATTTTTGTTTATGTAATTGAATATTAAGGTTTTGATGGTTGTGTTCTATAATAGCTTGGCCTTGGGGATTGTAAGGAATCCCTGTACTATGTTGGATATTCCAAAGCAGGAAAAACTCCTGTAAACTCTTACTCACAAAATATGGGCCATTATCAGTTTTGAGTTTTGGGGGAAGTCCAAATGTAGCAAAGCATTTCAGAAAGTGACATTGAGCATGTTTAGACTTTCCCCCTGCACGGGCAGTGGCCCAGCAGGCATGTGAAAATGTATCAATAGATACAAAAACATATTTCAATTTTCCAAAAGGAGCATAATGTGTGATATCTATTTGCCATAAAGAATTAGGTTTGAGTCCCCTGGGGTTTATACCTGGTTGTTGTAGAGCTGGCACCTGTAGAAAGGGTTGACAAGATTACAGGCTTGTACGATTTTTTTCAGGTCTTTAATGGGAATCTGAGGGAATCTCTCATGGAGCCCCTGCCAATTTACATGTGTGAGGTTATGTAACCCCTGAGCCTGATTCAAGCCCATTGTCATAATTTGGGTGGAAGCCATTTTGTCTGCCTCAGCATTGCCCTGGGATAGAAGCCCAGGCAATCCTTGGTGTCCCCTAAGGTGTTGTAGTAAGATAGGGGCTTTTCTTTCTTTAAGCAGCATGTGAGTCTGAATCATCAAGGGGGTGATAGTGTTTCCATCGAGTCGGGTGTGAGAACCTATTAGTCCTGGAAGAAGATTAACCACATATAGGCTGTCAGAAAACAAATTCATGGGTTCACTTACCTTTGTCAAGGCCAGAGTAACAGCTATAAGCTCCTTGAACTGAGCTGACCCTTCACAAATATGAATATATCTTTTTGATGTTTCATCTGTTCCTGGGTATACTACTACTGCAGCTCCAAACCTGACCCCATCAGTGAAAACGTTATGGGCTTTCACACACGGCTCCTTAACAAAGAGCCGAGGGGTGTCCCAGGAGAGGGCGTGAAAGGAGGTTACCCATTTATGAGGGCCATAATAACAGTCCAAATTTCCCAGGAACCCTTCCAAGGCTATGGCCACTTGATTGTTATTTCTGAAAAGCCATTCAAAATATTTAAGCTGATAAGGGATAACAATTTTAAGAGGGTCTATGCCATAATGTCTTAGAGCCATGACATGCCCCTTTTCAATCAATTCAGCCATCTGATCCATGGGAGAATAAACCTGTGGCACGCCTCCTAGAAAGGCATGTACCCATTGAAGGGGATTTCCATCCTGCGTAAGGATGGACGTCATCAAAGTCTTGAGCCAGGGAGTACCCACAACTCAAGATCTTCACTAGGTGTGTACCGGGTGAGTTGTGCTTGGTCCAGGGCATCCTGGACTTCATGTAAGACATGCAGGTGTTGAGGAGCCAAGTGAATTAGCTCTGAAGGCTGTTTTCCTACTAGCAATTGTAACAGTGGTTCTAAGGTCTCAGTGGAAACAGCTATCCAGGCTCTCAGCCAATTGATTTTTCCTAATAGTCTCTGCAGCTCTGTCAGGGTGATGTTGGGCTTGACAGCCAATTGTTGTTTTAAAGGACTGACTGCCTCCAAAGAAATTATGGTTCCCAGGATTTTAAAGGGAGCAACAGTTTGTATTTTATCAGTGGATACATGGAGCCTGCCTGTCTGTAGACAATTTTGGGTAACCCCATATAATTGTTTTAATTGTTGAGGGCTCGGGGCTCCCAGGATGATATCATCCATGTAAATATACACAATGGTGTGAGGGAGTAAGAGGGCAGGCTCCAAAAGGGTCTTTACATAGCTTTGGCAGAATGCTGGGCTATTGGCCATACCTTGGGGTAAAACAGTCCATTCATACCTCTCATCAGGCGTTTTAAAGTTGGTGGAAGGTACAGAGAAAGCAAACTTTTCACAATCCTGGGGTTGTAGAGGGATAGAGAAAAAACAATCTTTAATGTCTATAACTATAAGAAACAGATCTGAGGAAATAGCAGGGATCCAAGACAGCCCCCTTAGGGGTGTCCCCACTAGGGTCATTCTAGCATTGATTTTACACAAATCTTGCAGCATTCTCCATTTGCCAAAGGCCTTCATAATAACAAAAGTGGGTGTGTTCCATGGACTTACAGAAGGCTGGATATGGCCCAGTTGTAATTGTTCATGCACAATTTCTTTTAAAGCCTGTAACTTTGTTTCAAGTAGTGGCCACTGCTCCACCCCATACTGGTGCCCCTGGTGAACATCGGACAGCCAGAACCTGAGGGGCAGTGGCCTTTAGAATTGGGGGTAAACCCAAGGGATCATATCAGGCTCTCCCTGATAATTATGAAAGTTTGAGAACTCTTGGTCTTTAGTCTCCTCTAATCTTTTGGGGAGTCTGTTGAACTCTTACTTTTCTAAGAGGTCTTCATAAAATGCCTTATTATCTGTGGTCAACACAGCATCCATTTGGCCCAGAAGGTCCTGGCCAAGCAAATTGGACTGCAGCCCAGGTGCCACTAGGGGCTGGATCTCGCCTCTAGATCCATCTGCATCCCTCCACTCTAACAGTCCCTGCATCTCCTCGGCTCTTTCAAGCCCACCCACACCCAAAACTTGTGGGCCGAGTTTTAGAGGCCATTTACTAGGTACTTCCTCCTTTCTAAATATGGTATGATCTGCCCCAGTATCGATGAAACAGTGAAATCTTTTTCCCCCTATGAAGACTCTTATCTTTGGCCTGAGGCCATAGGTGGGAACCGTCCAGTTGGTCTGAGTTATTCCCGTTTCAGGTCCTCCTTTTGATAACGGGGCTAGAGGCCACCCCGGAACTAGTTTAAAGGCTTTCCAGTTATATCAAACTTAGATCTCCAATCCTTTCTCCAATGATATCCCTTTTCGCAGCGAGGACAGAGGTTTTTTGGCCTGACACCTATCTGATCCCCCTGTTTCAGGGTTTGTCCATTTTCCTCAGGGAAGTCTCACTTAAAGTGCCCTCTCTTCCCACAGTTAAAAAATTTCCCCCCTTCCCCTTCTTTCACCGCATTATCTGGGTGGCTGCAAGGGTCTGCGTCATGGCTTCCACCAATGAAGCAGTTTGTGCCTGCAGTGCGTTAATTAGCATATGAATCTCGTGAGATCAGGTTCCTACATCCTGGGAGGCCACAATCCACTGACTCATGGAGTTATTTCTAAGCCCAGAGCAAGCCGCCCAGTGATCCTGATTCATGCCATCCCACACCATAACTCTCACAAATTCGTCCTGCAAAGGCCTGGGAGGCAATTTCCGTATCAAAATGTTCTGTACCCTATCTATGAATTCAGGAAGTGGCTCAGAGGGCTTTTGTCTCAATCCTATTATAGGGTCCTCCGTCCGGCCCTCATTAAGCTTCCTCCATGCTGACAAGCCTGCTGTCTTTACTTGCTCTCTGTACAAGGGAGGGAAGGCCGCTTGCTGCTCCACAGTTGAATGGCCGTCAGAGGTGCCGGACAGCTGCCCATATGTAAAAGGCATCGGGGGATTGGCTGTTTGGTTTTTCTCTGCTGTAACCCAGCACTCCTCTTTAAATAGTGCCTGCCATTTAACAAAAAGTGGTCCTGAAAGAACTGCTCTGGTCAGGTCATACCAGTATCTGGGCACGCAGGGCTGGTGAGCCAAGCCCTCCAATAGGTATTGACCCAGGGAGAATTAGGGCTGTCCTGCGCTACAGCTGCCCTCAATTCCTTGAGATTCTTGGCCTCCCAGGGATACCAATCCCTGGGTCTCTGGTCCTGGAACCAGGTTAACAGGGAAGGCTTGGCACGGGGATCGGGAGGGCTGCGGGGCTTTAACTTGACATGCTTCCACACATGTCCGCCATTGTGGTGCCATGGGCGCGGAGGGGGCCCTGCATGAGCGGCATGCTCCCCCAGCTGGAAGCTGGCTGGGCCCCACGGGAGGGTATCATAATTATTCGGCCGGCAGCGGGGGAGTGGCTCAGGACCTTCTGCCTCTCTGGCCTTCCTTTGTGGGGCCTGCTTCCCCCTCTCGAACT
>NW_008339944.1:39008-40669 GCF_000622305.1 Nannospalax galili
TCTCGGCTTTCATGAGAGATCCCCTTTCCTTTTGCAAGTTGAGGGGAGGGAGGCGTCTCTGGGCGGAAAGTGCCCTTAAGGGTGGCCATTGTGGGATAGAACTCTAGCGGGGGTTCCACCCTGAAGTGTCTCTCTCGTTCTGTCAGCTTTTTAACCCTTTCCCAAGTATCCCAGGAGAACAGATTAGCTGTGGGGGGCCATGGGGCCAAGAGAGTCACAGTCTCCCAGACCTGGTTTCCTACAGAGTCTGAAACTTCTAGCCCTCAGCTCTTGAGCATATAATGCAACCTTCAGGGCCAGTTCATGCTTCTTAGAAGTTGCGTTACCCACACTAAGGATCTCACTCACCCTGAAAGACTGATTGGCCTCAGCCGGTATCTCTTTCGTTGTTCCTTACACGGGGCACCAGTTGCAGGGGTCCTTCCCCACACACAGCACGATGGGGGCTGAGGATGGGGAGTAAGCTGCCATCCCAACCCTCTGTTCCCGAGGAACCACCAAGGAGGCAGGGAGTCTTGTCCAGCAGGAGCTCCTTTATTAAGCTTTAGGCAAGTGCTTATATACATTTGTGAGCATTGAGAGTCCCTCCCTTTAATCCACCCCAGGGTTTGATTGGTCATGACCACAGGACTTAATTAGCATTTTAGGTTTCAATTTCCCAGAACTGTCAGGTTCCTATCTCTCCAGGGCTAGGTTTCTGTTTCCCAGAACTGTTAGGTTTCCATTTCTTATCACCATGCTCATATGGTCTTTATTTCTCTTCTCTGTTGAGTTGTTTTCTATCACCAAGTCCCCACACCCTAACCCTAAACATAATCATAACCCAATCTCTAATCTTATCCATAACCCTAACCCTAACAATCAACATCACCCTAACTTTAACCCCAACCCTAACTCTAAACTTAAGCCTAACTCTAAACATAAGATTAAACTTAAATCTAACTTGAACTGTAACCCTGTCCTAACCTTAAAATTATCCTAACATTAACCCGAACTCTAAACTATACCTAAACCCTAAAACAATCCTAATGCTAACCCTAACCCTACCATAAACCTAAGGGTAACCCTAACTCAACCCTAAATCTTTGATTAAAGCAAAACCTAATGCAAACCCTAACCCTAAACCTAACCATAATCCTCCAACCCTAACCAAAAACATAGCCCGAACCCTAACCCCAAACCTATCATTAACCCTAAACCTAACTCTTAAACTAACCCTAACCCTAAACCTCACCCTAAACCTAAGGCTGACTGTAACCCTAACCTGAAACATGACCATAAACATAACCTTAATCCTTACCCTGAACCTAACCTTATCCCTAAACCTAGCCCTAACCTTATCATCTAACCATAACCCTGAACCTAAACCTATCCCTACTCCTAAACCCAAACCTAAAACTAAACCTATCCCTAATCTTAACCCTATCAGTAACCCTAACACTAACCCTAACCTTAACCCAAACCCTAAACATAACCGTCTCCTAACCCTAAAGCTAAAATTAGCCCTAATCCTAAACCTAACCCTAACCCTAACACAAACATAAACTTAATCCTACCCCTAAGCCTAACTCTGATACAATCCCTGAACCGGAACCCTAATCCTAACCAGAAGCATACCTGTAACCTTTACCCTAACAATAACCATATCCAACCAATATAAC
>NW_008339944.1:41960-44979 GCF_000622305.1 Nannospalax galili
CCTGAAACCTAACCCTAACCCAAACCCCTAACCCTAACTCTAACCCTAGCCCTAAAACTAACCTTAAACTGAACCCGAATAGCAACACAAAACCTAACCCTAACTCTAAACATAACCCTAAACCTCTCCCTAACCCTAACTGTAACCTAATCCTATAACTAAACTTAACCCTAAACCTAAACTTAAACCTAAGTGTAACCATAAATAAAACCTTAAACTTTACCATAACACTAACCCTGACCCTAAATTATATCCAAACCCTAACCCTAATGCTAACCCTAAACCTAAACCTAACCCTACACTACACCTAACTGTTACCCTAATACTGCCCCTAATAAAACCCCAACTCTAATCATAACCCTAAAATTCCCCTTAAACCAAAACCTAACACTAACTTTTTCCCTAACCCTAAACATAAAACCAACCCTAAACCTAACCCTAACCATAACTTCAACCCTGAGCCTAACCTGAAACTAACCCTAAAACGGACCTTAACCCTAATCCTAAATCTATCCTTAACACTATCCCTATCCCTAACCCTAACCTAGAATTTAACCCTAACCCTAAAACTATCACTAACACTAACCCTAACTTTAACCCTAAACATAACTCTGAAACTAATCGTAACTGTAACACAAACTTAAGCCCTAGCCCTAGCCCAAACCCTAACCTAACCCTAACCCTAACTGTGCCCTAAACCTAATCCAAATCCTAATCATAACCCTAACCCTATCCCTGAGCACTAAAACTAACCTAACCCTAAAGGTAACCCTAACCCTAACCCTAAAGGTAACCCTAACCCTAACCCTAACCTTAACCCTCACCCTAACCCAAACTTAGCCTGAGAACTAGCCCTAACCCTAACTCTATCCCTAGTCCTATGTCTAACCATAACCCCAATCCTAACTCTAAGTAACCTAAACCTAAGGCCGACCTTTACCCTCACTGTAACCCTCGCCCTAACAGTAGCCCTATCCTTAACCCTAACCCTAACTCTATCCCTAGTCCTATGTCTAACCATAACCCCAATCCTAACTCTAAGTAACCTAAACCTAAGGCCGACCTTTACCCTCACTGTAACCCTCGCCCTAACAGTAGCCCTATCCTTAACCCTAACCCTAACTCTATCCCTAGTCCTATGTCTAACCATAACCCCAATCCTAACTCTAAGTAACCTAAACCTAAGGCCGACCTTTACCCTCACTGTAACCCTCGCCCTAACAGTAGCCCTATCCTTAACCCTAACCCTAACTCTATCCCTAGTCCTATGTCTAACCATAACCCCAATCCTAACTCTAAGTAACCTAAACCTAAGGCCGACCTTTACCCTCACTGTAACCCTCGCCCTAACAGTAGCCCTATCCTTAACCCTAACCCTAACTCTATCCCTAGTCCTATGTCTAACCATAACCCCAATCCTAACTCTAAGTAACCTAAACCTAAGGCCGACCTTTACCCTCACTGTAACCCTCGCCCTAACAGTAGCCCTATCCTTAACCCTAACCCTAACTCTATCCCTAGTCCTATGTCTAACCATAACCCCAATCCTAACTCTAAGTAACCTAAACCTAAGGCCGACCTTTACCCTCACTGTAACCCTCGCCCTAACAGTAGCCCTATCCTTAACCCTAACCCTAACTCTATCCCTAGTCCTATGTCTAACCATAACCCCAATCCTAACTCTAAGTAACCTAAACCTAAGGCCGACCTTTACCCTCACTGTAACCCTCGCCCTAACAGTAGCCCTATCCTTAACCCTAACCCTAACTCTATCCCTAGTCCTATGTCTAACCATAACCCCAATCCTAACTCTAAGTAACCTAAACCTAAGGCCGACCTTTACCCTCACTGTAACCCTCGCCCTAACAGTAGCCCTATCCTTAACCCTAACCCTAACTCTATCCCTAGTCCTATGTCTAACCATAACCCCAATCCTAACTCTAAGTAACCTAAACCTAAGGCCGACCTTTACCCTCACTGTAACCCTCGCCCTAACAGTAGCCCTATCCTTAACCCTAACCCTAACTCTATCCCTAGTCCTATGTCTAACCATAACCCCAATCCTAACTCTAAGTAACCTAAACCTAAGGCCGACCTTTACCCTCACTGTAACCCTCGCCCTAACAGTAGCCCTATCCTTAACCCTAACCCTAACTCTATCCCTAGTCCTATGTCTAACCATAACCCCAATCCTAACTCTAAGTAACCTAAACCTAAGGCCGACCTTTACCCTCACTGTAACCCTCGCCCTAACAGTAGCCCTATCCTTAACCCTAACCCTAACTCTAAACCTAACTCTAAGCCTGTGATAAACTTATTATTCACCTTAACCATTACCCAAACCATATCTCTAAACTTTACATTAAACCAAAACCCAATCTTAATCCTAATTTTAAACCCACCCCAATCCTAACTCTAACTAACCTAAACCTAAGGCCGACCTTTACCCTCACTGTAACCCTCGCCCTAACAGTAGCCCTATCCTTAACCCTGACCCTAAGAATAAATGTAACCCTTACTCTCACCCTAAGCCCAACCCTAACCCTATTCCTATCCCTAACCCTAAACCTAATCCTAACTGTAATCCTAAATATAACCCTAAACATAACCCTAACCCTCACCCTAATACTAATCATAACCCTAAACATAAACCTTACCCTATAATAAACCTAATCCTAACCCTAAACCTAAACCTTCCCCTAAACCTAACCCTAAGCCTAACACTAACCCTTTCTGTTACATTAATGTTAACTCTAACATTAAACTTAACTCTAACCCTAACCCTAACCCTAACTCTAAACCTAACCCTAAACATAACCCTAAACCTCTCCCTAACCCTAAACATAAAGAAAACCCTAACTGTAATTCTGAATCCTAACCTAAACCTAGTGCTAGCCCAAACCTAACCTCACTCCTAACCCTAATCCTAGACCTAACTGTAACCCTAAGGCTAAACCTAACACAAACCCTAATCTAACCCCAACCCTAACCCGAATCCTAACACTAAACCTATAATTAA
>NW_008339945.1:0-1610 GCF_000622305.1 Nannospalax galili
AATATCTATATCCATATCTATCTAGATCTACATCTATCTACATACATATATATCTATATCTAATCTATATCTAGAACTAGTGCACTGAATCCATTTAGTATGTTTAGTACTGTTATTTGGAATTAGATAAGATAACCTCTCAGGGAGATGCTCCCTGGGGGGAAAAAAATTATTCTCCTTCCCTCAACATCCATTAGTTGTCTGTAGACCTTCATCTTGAGATTGGACCCTGTGACATTCCCCATATCCACCTAGACTTATCAACTTGTTTTGTCATTATACATATCTCCTGAGACGGCTCTACTGTGGATATTTCATTGGCACAGCTCTCTTATCATGTCTAGAAAGCATTATCTAGCAAGTGTCTTGTCCTTCTGGCAGTTACATTATTTGTATTCCCTGAGTCTTAGGTGTAGAGGTTGTATTGTAGAGGTATCACTTGCTGGGCACCTCACAGTCACCACAGTCACTTATTCTCTGATTTGAACAGTTGTGGACCTTTTCAAGTCTCTATCTGTTGCAAAAAGAAGCCTCTTTGATGAGTGGTGAGAGGACACTTGTCTGTAAATATAAGGATATCTATTTAGAATACAGTAAGAAATTGCAATGGTCTAGGGAAGTGACAGAATTAGGTCTTTGCCTAGTGTCTATGACCTCTCCAGCCTTGAGCATTTGGCTGTGCTTACAGTACTACACAAGACTCCCCCTTCCCATTGAGCAGGCTGTAAGAACAATTAGACAGCTGATGGTCACCTCAAATAATAGGGAAAATTTCCTGGGTAGATCATTGCTGTGGTTCACAGTGTTTACAGCTGGATAGGATCATTATTTGGTTTTCTCCTGTGGTATGTTTATAGCATCTTCTGACACAATGAGTATTAGTCTTCAGGCAGGAGTTTTCTGAGTCAGTTCTAGTTCAAGTTTTCCAAGTCCTGTGCTTAAAGTATATTGTCTTCAGTGAGCCATGAAGTCAGCAATAAGGCCTTACCTTCGAGTTCGGCAATGCAATCAAGGGCTGTGGCAATAGCTTCTGTCATTTTGGCAGTCTCTTGGACTACCCTGACCAACAACCCAAAAAGAGGTTTCTCATGCCTGACACTGTGAGTTTTGTTATATAGCCATTCACTATACACATGCACTCACATTTAGACTATAAGTGTATTTTTCTAGGGCTGGAGGGATGGCTTAGCAGTTAAGAACACTGATTGCTCTTGCAGGGAACCTGGGTTCAATTCCCAGCACCCACATAGCTACTAACAACTGTCCATAATAGGGGATCTGACTCCATCTTGTGACCTCTGCAGGCATTGCATGACAAGAGTGCACCTACCTACACGTAGGCAATATACTCATACACATAAAAAATAATGTGTATTTTTCAATAGACTTATTAAATACTACATTTCCTTTTTTCACACCATTTTCACATCTCTCTTTCCTCGCTCTGCTGTTGTGTAACCCTGCTCCACCCTTTCCAGTTAAACTACCCCCAATTTTCCTCATTTCCTCCTGTCCCCTAACATGCTCCCTCTCTCAAGCTCCTTCTTCAACTTACCTCATTGATTAATTTCCATTTTCCTGGCTCCTGTGGTTGTATATCAGGGTATATA
>NW_008339946.1:0-689 GCF_000622305.1 Nannospalax galili
ATTTACATAGATGCAAGCAAAACATTCATACACATAAAAATAAATAAATAATAAATAAATACTGTTTTAAGGAGATCGCCTCCATTGTGTTTCAAAGCATCTAGATAACTTTCAAAAATGAGAAGATGAAACAAACTGGTTTGTGAATTGGATCACAAGGATGAGAGAACTGAGAAGCGCAGCAGGGGCTCTGTGGTAGTTATCTACAACAGCAGTGCTGTCCGGGAGAGCCAGCTGAAGCAATCAGATTTTATTAGAAATTATCCTCTTGATTAACTTCCCAGTTCTTGAGTTGCCTGAGCTTGATCCCATATTTTGAGGCTGGCTGACTGTGACAGATCTTAGGTGCATTCAGGGTCACCAGAATGAATAACTCTTCTTCATGTGTCCCTTGTGACCAGTTGGCCCATCCCAGAAAACTCTCCTGCTCAGGGAAGAGTTGTAACAGCAGAATTGGATACATAGCAAACATGCGTCAAGCCTCTGCATGCCTTCTATCTGCAAGAATCCGGCAGGTGAAATTAAATCATAGTCCAAAGTTACCCCCAAATGTTTAGGAAACCAATCATTAGTCTTTGATGTAAAAAACAACTATAAAGTCACACAGTAGGGGATCTGAACACAGAGAAAAGAATTAGAGTCCTTAGGATAATCAGAGGGCATGTTCTCAATAGTACTGATGATCCATT
>NW_008339947.1:0-299 GCF_000622305.1 Nannospalax galili
GTCTAAAACTCCCAGATAATCTGTGTGTCACAAATGATGGTGAAAGAAAAACCTTCCATGATAAAATCAAGTTACAGAATTCACGCCTGCCCTATAGAGGACACTGGAAAGTATACTTCAGTATGAAGAGAAAGGTAAATACATTGAAGTGACTAGAGGGAACAAATATATGATACCATGACACTCATTAAACAAAAGAACACTAAGTCCCAAACACTACAAAATCAACAAAATGACAGGAAGCAATACTTACATTTCAGTAATAACTATGACAACAACAATAACACTGACAAAATTAA
>NW_008339947.1:1454-2952 GCF_000622305.1 Nannospalax galili
ACCACCAGAAAACAAGCAAACCAATTCAAAAGTGGGAATGGAACTGAAAAAGAGAGTTCTCAGAAGAAGAAATGCAAATGAATAAATATTTTTAAAACATTTCACTATCCTTACCCATCAAGGAAATGCAAATCAAAACTTCTTTTGAGATTGCATCTTATCCAGTCAGAATTGCTAAAATTAATAATAAAAAAAAATAGACAACAAATGCTGGCAAGTATGTGGGGAAGGGGAAATCCTTGTGCACTGTTTGTGTAAATGCAATCTGATTCAGCAACTTTGGAAATCAGTTGGCAGTACCCTCAAAACAAACAAAAAAATAAAACCTAAACTAGAAATAGATATATCACATGATCCAATTATACCACTGCAAATATACTTCCGGGCATATACCTAGAGAATTCAATTTTCTACTTTTCAGACATATGTTCATAGGTGCCCTAATGGCAGTAGTTAGGTCACGGAAACAGCCTAAATGTCCATCAACTGAAGAATGGATAATGAAAATGTGATACCTATGCACAATTGAATTTTATTCAGCTATAAAAAAGGAAATTAGAAATTTGCAGGTTAATTGATGGAACCAGAAAAGATTATACCAAGAAACATAACTCAGAGCCAGAAAGACAAACATTGCATGTTCTCAATCATATGTGGACTTTACCATTTAATTTTTAGATTTGTGTGTTTAACTTGGAATGTTTGTAAGCACCAGAGGAAGGGGTGGAGTGTAACCTGGAAGTTGTGGCTCATGATGATGGCAAGCTATAGTCCCACTCTCTTATCTAGTTAATCCAAGAAACTACAAAGAGACCATTGGTGAGGAGAGAGAAATGTATCAAGTGTGGGGGGAGTAGAGTACATGTAACATGAAGGGGAAATGGAGAATAATGGGGAGGAAGGTTTAAGTGAGAAGAGGGATGGGAGAGTAGCGGAGGGGAAGAATTCAGGGAAGGATAGCCTACACTAAAGATGTTTTTTATTGATTTTCTGCATATTTTATACAGAACATCTCAAACAATCTTAATCACCTTTATACCCTCATCTCCACTGGCACCCTCCCATAGCCTCTCCGCCACCACCACTGGATCCCATATACTTTGTCAGTTCTGTTACTGCCTACTGTGTTGTCAATGCCCCCAGGCATTACCCAGTGAAAGTCCAACCACTGAGTAGTCAGCCTATCTAGAGTCTCTTGTTTTAAGAAGATCAGCTCTTCTTCGCCTAGCAGTAATCAGTTGCCAAAATTACTTTAGAATGAATGAAATGGAAAAGATAATATTGAGACTGGGGGATAAAGTTAAAGATCTGGAGTCCTTAAGCAAAGATGATGTAAAATTCAAAAATCCAAAAGAATGAAATACTCAGTTAATGTGAGACATGAAATGAACAAATCTATGTTATATAGGCATACATGAAAGAGAAGAAGATGAAACCAATGGCATCAAACAGCTCTTCAATAGGATTATAGAAGAAAACTTCCCTAAATTAATGAACG
>NW_008339947.1:3390-10448 GCF_000622305.1 Nannospalax galili
GAAAACTCCAAGCCTGTCACATCGCTAGACAATTGTAATTTCTTGCTATATGTAAAATATGGATCCTTAAATTTACAGTCAAGTATCCTATTCCCCACCCATCAAAGAATCTCCTTTTTCACATATAGAGATTATTTAAGAGTTTGACAACTGGTCACATACAAAGATTGTCTGTGAATTGCCCAAGTCTAAGTGGCACCTCTATGATGCAATCTTATAAAGTCAAATTCACAGCTGGAAGGCACATGTGACATCCTATTCCCTCCTCCCACTGTCCTTATGACAACCCAAGGCAAGAAAACTCCAAAGCCACCATTTGGAAAATTCTAATGAGTTTATTGGACTTGATAACTGAGTTTGGGGTGCTGGACTACCTACAGAAGAGTGGGCACCCCCCGCCCATTCCTGGCAGTGCTAGAGTGTCCACATTCAAACATAAATCCTGCAGTTTCTTGACAGTCACACAAAATGGCAAGCAACCTGCCTTGTGGCTTTCTCAGCTTATGTATCCTTTGCCACACCCATTCATGAAGCTAAAGTCAACTGATTAGGTGGGAGAGGTAATGGGCTTCCCCCTGTTTGACTCCTCCCACAGAGTGTAGGAAAGAGGTGGGACTACAGCTTGCTGTCATAGTGGTCAGAAGCACTTCCATGTTACACTCCACCCCTTCCTCTGGTGCTTATAAATATTCTGTCCACCTCTTCTGCAAAATTCCCTGAGCCTTGGAGGGAGTGGTAGGTGTGGTATGATCTTCCCCCCATTATGGCAGATCATTGAACTTTCAAGTCTCTGCATCATGTGTATGTCATGAGCTGATGGCTCATTTCAGTGCTATTCCATCTACTATAAAAACACAAATAGCAAGAAGCAAGAACATATAAACCGTGACTGCTATAATAATCTATGTGCATAAATACAAATGCTTGGATGGTACTTTAGCAAATGTATCACATCCATCTAACAGCATGAATGCACTGGCTTCTCTACTGGGGCCTATAACCTCCCACATAACTGGAGTTTGGCGTGGTCCACAATACCAGATGTGTGTTCCATCCCTAGGAGAAGGCATTAGGTCCAATCGAAAATTTGCTGGTTGTACATACACTAGACACACCACTATTACACCAGCAGGAACATCTCTGCATGTTGATAGTTCAGCACAAGTTGAATAGGGTGATAGGGGACAATTCTCCTCCAGAAATCTGCATAGTGCCTTCTGGCACTATGAAAGCCACCCATCCAGTGTCAGGGAGTTTCCAACTTAGTCCAAGCTTGCTTTCTCCCTCTCCCACACTCACATTATGCAGTGTCTTAAACAATAGGGTCTTACTGTCCACTTTGGGTGTACAACCAACACTATTGACAATCACCTTTATATTTTGGGGACCTCTAGGGCCCCTTTCACCAACAGCTCATAGGAAGGTAACCCACCCTTGGTACTGGGATTTTCATTTAACAATGGTATGGCTTCTGGAAGGGGCTTTGTCCCCCCCCAATAGGGTTCCTTCTGCACTGAAGGCTTTTGACTGTTCCTTTAGCAACCCATTTTCTCTTTCAATTACCCAGCTCCTGTAGGATTGTAGGGAAGGTGGAAGTACCATTGAACCTGATTATTTTCAGCCCAGGCTTGCTGTAATTTGGATGTTCCTCTGACCCTTTGATGACAAGCCACGGTCCCACCTCTTTTCCACACTCTGAGGAAGGAGTCAAGCCCATTACCTCTTCCAGCCAATCAGTTGACCTTAGCTGCCTGAAGGGAGAGAACTAAGGATATATAAGCTGGGAAAACCACAAGGCCACTCTCTTGCCATTTTGGATGGCGGTTGAGAAGCCACAGGACGTATGTTTGAGCATGGACTTTAGAGCACAGCCATGACTGGGGGATCACCTACTCTTCTGTAAGTAAACTACACCCCAACCTCAGTTAGCAAGTTCAATAAACTCGTTAAGATCTTCCAAAAGGTGGTTTTTGAGAATTCTTGCCTCAGGTTGTCAGAAGGACAGTAAGATGAGGAAATCAGATAACGTGTGCCTTCCAGCAGTGAAATTATCTTTACACTTCACATTGGTACTTGTGAAATGACTGCCTCTGTCCCTATCAATCTGCTGTGCTCACACATACATAACACTGAGTTGGGTAAGGCCCTTAATAGCAGCCTAACCCATCACTCTCTTGAAAGGAAAGGCCTGCATAAGGCCTGTACCAGTATCCAAACAAGTCTGAGCATGCTTGCACCCTTAGCTGACTGGCAGGGGCCCTATAAAATCTACTTGCCAGTCTCTCACAGGGGAAGCTGACTTATGCACGTGTCCCGTCATGGCATCCATCCTTCAAGGCCATAACTTGAAAACACTTCACAGGCCTGGACTGCCTGTTGGATGTCAGAGTATTTTACCAGAACAATGGAGGCTTTGGCTATTCTTCATCCCATGTTGGCTTCCCTATGACCAGACTTGATATGAATCTGGTGAGCTTCTTCTAAGGGACCATGTGGACAGACAGCCCTCACCTTGGTAAGAGCATCAGCTTCCTGATTCCTCAGGGGAATCGCCAGGCAGTGAGTGGCCACATGATAAACCACCAGAGGCACTAGCTACTGATGCATTTTATTATATATGTCTGTCCATGTCTGTTGTCCCCATAGTGATCGTCCCATCACCTACCAGTCTTCTTTCTACTATTGGGTCATTTATAAGGCTAAGCCTTTGATCACAGCCCAGATGTCAGCACAAATGGATACTGGCCAAGGCTCCATGTTATTACTATCCATACAGCTCTTAGCCCATTGACTGCTCTCTCCTTCTCTTTCCATCCACATGGTGTCAGTGTTCATCTATAATGCCATGGCTACCCATTTGTGTCTGGTACCACTCCTGATGCCATCAGTATATCAGGCATCACCTGTGGGCAACCTTGGCCATCCCTTCAAGGAAGTGGCTGGGGAATCCTATCCCATGAGGATGCCTTCCTCTAGAGCAGGGGCACAGTTGGAGTCACCCACACCCCCTGCTCTCCAGTTTCTCTAACTCCTGTGATGAATTGCTGCTCTGGTCATAAAGCTCCACATAGGCTCACCAGAACAACGTTTGGTTGCCCATCAGTTTTGACCCTAGCAACTCCTGCTCTGCACAGATCCATCCACATCTGTGCTCAGGAGACACAGAGGGACCATTTTACCCAGTCCCTGCCCTTTTCACTTGTGTCTACATGCTTTAGCACCTTTTGAAACCTGTTTGCCTCTTGGTCTAAATCATTTAAATCCACCAAGGACTCTCCTGCCTCATACAGGTCAACACAATATGGGGCTTAGCACTGCCACCAAAGCTCCATACAAGTCTTATGGACCTTGCTGAATCAGTTCCTTTCTTAAGTCTCCTGTAAAAACAGTCCTGTCTGGGCCTATGAACTGGACAGCAAATACAACTTCCCTCATACCCAGTTCCCTGAACAGGGCCTGTCCTTCCTCTATTGTTTTCCAGTTTCTGGTATTCTTGGGACTCTCAGCTGGGGATAACCATGAGTACCAAATGGCTCATATGAACCAACCCATCATGGAATGATTTCCCTCATATTGCCTTAAATTTGAAGTCTTTGTCTCAAAGAGGGATAAGTGGGTATGTTGCTTAACTTCTCTGCTTCTGTAGAACTTAAAATGATTCCATCTGCCCCCATCTCCCATATCCTCACAAGCCAGGTGGCTAAGGGCTCCTTTATTGCTTGGTTGGATGTCTTTCCTAGTTCGAACATCTCTGGTGCTGAGTATTCCCTCATTACCATGGTCTCTTGCACCAGCCTATTGTTAAGACCATCATCAGTATGCTGAACCAAGGATTTTCCCTTCCTTTGAATTAAAGGTCAGGCCCAAGGGGCATCTCCCATGCACACTCTCTCTAAGTCACTTCCTTCATCATTACCTGATTCTTTCCAGGGGTTCCAGGTTTTAGGGTCTCAAGTTGTGCCTCATATTATCAATCTGATCTGGGCTTTCCCTTTTGACCTCCTAGATTTAAAAAATGGTCTTTTTACCCATATCAAGGACATCATCATTTCTCTTTCAAAACTCATCTTCAGTTTTGTCATATCCTGCCAGCTACATCAATTGTAAAGTCAAATTCACTGCAGGAAGGTGCATGTGGCATCTGCTTCCCTCCTTCCATAGTCCTTAAGAAAAAACTAGGCAAGAATTATCCAAAGTCCCCATTTGGAAAATCATAAAGAGTTTATTGGACTTGCTAACTGAGCTTGGGGAGCTGGTTTACTTACAGAAGAGTGGGCTTCCCTCCATTCATGGCTGTGCTGGAACATCTACACCCAAACATAAATCCTGTGGCTTCCTGACAGTCAGACAAAATGGTGGGAGACCTGCCTCATGGCTTTCTTGGCTTATATATCCTTAATCCCTCCTCTTCATACAGCTAAGATCAACTGATCGGGTGGGAAAGACAATGGGCTTCCTCCTGCTTGACTCTTTACTCAGAGTTTGGGAAGGAGATGGGACTATAGCTTGCTGTCATTGTAGCAGGAGGAACTTCCAGGTTACAAACCTCTACACCTAATGCATCTTTCAGTTCTCGTCAATGAAGCTCCCTCATGCAACAGAGGGCCAAGAACACAAAAAAATCACAAATGGACAAAATCTACAGACTAAGAGTGTATAGAGTATGCTTCCTCGGAAAAGACTCCTATAGTAAAATCCACCCACCCAGGGCTCAGGGACCATTGTGGAAGAGGAGGGAGAAATATTGTAAGAACCAGGAAGGAGATGCATGACCATATAGAAATAGTCCTACGGGCTCCTGGGACTCTTCTACGGCAATGGTGCCAGCATGCACAAGACCCCTGCAAACTCAAGCAGACAAAAACCCAGCATAGAACTGTGGAAATAGACAGCAAGCCCCAATCTTGGTTGAAGAATTGTTGGCAGCTGATTACTGCTGGGTGAGGAAGAGCTGGTCTTCTTAAAGAGAGGGACTCTAGATAGGGTGACGATACCTCAGTGAATGAACTTTCACTGAGAGATATCTGAGCATACTAACTTGACATGGTATGCCTTAACACAAACAACAGAATGCATGACTTCCAGTGGGGGGCTATGGGAGGGTGCCAATGGGGAAGGGGTATAAAGATGATTAAGATATTTTGTACAAAATACACAAAAATTAAATTAAATTTAAAAAAAAATAACCGCATGACCCAACTATCTTCATAGCATATGTCAATATGGTCATAGAGATACATTTAACCATATTTGAAAGAAACTAAAGAAGAGAGAATCAAACACCTTCACCAGTAAAACTTGTGTTAGAAAACTCGTATTGGATTTCCATCTATCTTGCACACAGAATAAAAAGACAGATGAAAACAAACTGCAGGTATCTGAGAGATATATTTTCCCACCTGTCTCTTGCATGTGAATGAATATATTTAAAAGTTCCTGAACTTTAAAAGTTCCTGAACTCTATATTTAACAGTATGAAGTACAAAGAGTTACATAAAATGTCCAATGATTAAGAAAACTTTAATTACAGTAACGTTGGGAAATGTATTTGATTTTATATCAGTTACACTATTCTGACTCTAACAGAGAAGCCTTTGTAGGAAACAGAAAAAAATAAATAAATAAATAAATAAAAAAAACAGGTCCTATCAGAAGAGGATTGTTTGGAATTTTTACACCACACAGCCTAATCCCCCCAAACAACCCCACTGAGAGTATGACTGAGAAAGTAGTAGAAATGCCCTGAGCTTCCTGCAGAGTCTGCAGGAGTGTAATGGTCTCCCCTTGCCTGAAAGGAAAAAAGTATTAACCCTATCCAGCTGTGAATCCTGTGAACTACAATACCAACTTGCCTGGCAAGATATGCCTACTGGTGCAATAACGGCATGATTATTATGCTAGTAACCAACCACTATTTAATTGGATTTAAGGTCAGCTTCGTAGAATGGAGCCCATACCCAACATTGATGTCAGGCTTAGTAACCTGAGACTATACAGGTCACAGATGTAGAGGAGAACCTAATATTAGTTTTCTACTGAACAGTTATTTTATTGAAATTACTGGTAATGATTTATGGTTACACCCATGGATTCCTGCACCTGTCAACCCTCAAAAGAGAAGTTTCTTTAAGCAGCAGATAGTAATCAACACAGAAACCCACAACTGACTAATGTGTAGACAACAAGAGACTGAAGAGCACTTATTCCTGAATAGGACACCTATATCAAACTTCTGCCTGCTGAGGCTTAAGGATAATTGCAGAAGAAGGAGTAGACGATTGTAAGAACCAGAGGTGGCAGATGACCACAAAGAAAGAGAGTTTCCTGACAGTTGGTAGTTACTCATGTGAACTCACACCAGTGAAGACAATAGAGCATGCACAAGTCCCATGTAACCTCAAATCAGACAAATTCCCAGCATAGATATGAGGAAGTGGTAAGAAACCCAACCTCAACATCAGGAAATTGTGGCAACAGATGGCTGCTTGCAGGAGCAGAGACAGTCTCATTCAAGGATGGCACTCTTGGTAGGTTAACCAGGCTCCAATGGATGGACCTACACTGAAGGACATTTGAGGACAAAAATTGAATTCTATAGGCTGCATTGTTTATATAATAAAGTGCATTAAATTGGCCAGGGGGCGGTAAGGAAAGATGTGGATAAGGGAGGGAATTAAAATATCATCAAATTATATTGAATGAAAATCACACACAAAAAAATATCAATTTAAATAAAGGCGGTGGGGGGACTGCACTAACCACAGTAAAGCACCAGAGGGAGACATAAATTATGAGCTGAAAATGGCCAAAACTTTAAGGGAGAAATTATACACATAGGCTGGAGAAGACAAACTCAAAGCCTCTAGCTGACATGATTAAAGCCTTCTTTTCTGAGAATACAGTGAGACTTTGAGAGGTGACTGTTTTCTAAATTTCAAATGTATTTCCAAATATCATAAAACAACTACTACAACAAAAAACAAAACAACAAAACAAAATAAAACCTCATGGAATACAACTCAATAAATGCAAGAAAATACATATCTAGTAATTGGCCC
>NW_008339947.1:10495-10811 GCF_000622305.1 Nannospalax galili
TACTTAAAAAGAACATTTACACATATCAAAAACAAAATCAAGGAAGTGACGCTCTAAATAAAAATAGTTAATATTGAAAAGAGCTAAAAAATAACTTACTGAGTTGTAAAAAAATGTACTTCATTGAGACAATCACAGGAGATATTCAAGAGCAGACATAAATAATAAAAATTATGAGCTTCCAAAAGGAAAAGAGCAAAATGAGCCAGATATCCTAGACAGAATAATGACTGAAAACATGAATTCAAAGAAAACTGTTGATATAAGGATTCAAGAAACTTAGCGGATTTCAGTGAAATAAATCCAAAGCAGCTTT
>NW_008339947.1:10932-11741 GCF_000622305.1 Nannospalax galili
TTCCTTTAAAAGAAAGAGGAAAACACAAAGGAGTTATAATACTAGCAGCATATTTCTCAGTAGAAATCTCACAGGCTAGAAGACAGAGGAATAATACACTCCAAGCTCTAAAAGAAGAGTATATTCCAACAAGAACACTGTACATAGTGCTTATCCCCAAATAGGACACCTATATCAAATTTCTGCCACTCAAGGCTCAGGAACCATTGCCAAAAAGGAGGCAGAAACGTTGTAAGAGTCAGAAGTGATGGATGACCACAAGGAAACAAAGTTTTCCAGACAGCTGGGAAGTTACTCATATGAACACACAGCAATGATAACAGCATGCACAAGATCCGCACAAGCTCAAGCCACACAAAAGCCAAGCATAGAAGTGGGAAGTGGGTAAGAAGCCCCAATCTTAGCTGAGGAACTATTGGCAACCAGTAACTGCTGGGACAGAAAGACTTGATTTCCTCTTAGGGTGTAATGCTAGACGTTAATGAGGTTGCAGTAGATGGATCCACACGAAATTTTTTAGTGTAGCTGTAGTATTATCTTACTTTTACTTTTTTAAGTTAGCATACAGGGGCTGAAGAGATGCCTTAGTGGTTAAGAACACTGGCTGCTCCTCCATAGGACCCAGGTTTGGTTCCCAACACCCACTTACTATACTGTTAACAACTGTCCCAAACTCCAATTCCAGGGCATCCAGCTACACTCCTCAGTGGGTACTGAAGGACACCAGTGTACTTATATACATGTAGGCAAAGCACCCATACACATAAAAAATAAATAATTAAAAAATAAAATTATAAAAAATAAGATTT
>NW_008339947.1:11876-18543 GCF_000622305.1 Nannospalax galili
CTCCTCCAAGATGTACCACTATTCCCCACCTCTCCCAACTTTGAGTCCTCCTTTTGTTTTTAACTACCTACTGAGTCAAATTTGTACTCACCATAAATCATTGGTATGGGACCATCCACTGGAGAATGTTTGACCTACTAGAAGCCACATTTTATTTCTATTTTTCCCATATAAAATTTTGATCAAAAACATGATGTTGAGGGATTGGAGAGATGACTCAGCTGTTAAGAGCACTGGCTGCAATTATAGAAGACCTGGGTTCAAATCCCAGCACCCACATGGCAGGTAACAACCATCCATAACTCCAATTTCAGAGGAATTGACACCCTTTTCCCTACTAGAAGCCACATTTTATTTCTATTTTTCCCATATAAAATTTTGATCAAAAACATGATGTTGAGGGATTGGAGAGATGACTCAGCTGTTAAGAGCACTGGCTGCAATTATAGAAGACCTGGGTTCAAATCCCAGCACCCACATGGCAGGTAACAACCATCCATAACTCCAATTTCAGAGGAATTGACACCCTTTTCTGGTTTTCACGGGTACTGCATGACACAGGTGCATATATATACATACAGGCAATACACTCATACACATAAAATAAAAATAAAACTTTAAAATAATTTTAAAAGTTAAAAAAGAATATGATGTTGAATGAGGTAAGGAATTTTTATGTTGTAGAAAGAAATACAAGAAATATAAATTATCTACCAAGGTCATTGTCTTCAAAATTGCTTTTTTTAAGATTAAAACCTGTGTTTTGCTGAAGAAAATTCAAACTAAGCCACCTGCAATTAATAGTTAGGATGCTTTTCAAAAATATTTTTATTGAAACTCTGAGAATTTCATGCAGTGTATTTTCATTATATTCAGACTCCC
The DNA here is from genome assembly GCF_000622305.1 of Nannospalax galili. Classification (NCBI taxonomy): domain Eukaryota; kingdom Metazoa; phylum Chordata; class Mammalia; order Rodentia; family Spalacidae; genus Nannospalax; species Nannospalax galili. The sequence continues at coordinate 12,759 of NW_008339947.1, forward strand.
TGCCTCATCTTCACCCTCACCTTTCTATGTCCCCCCGACTCCATGTGCTCTATCATTCTATTTTAAAGGCTTATTGAGTCTAATTTGGAGAATACAAATTCTCTTGAGTGTGGGTCTATGCCCTGTACCCTGGTGAACCTATCCAGTGTCACACCCTTAAAGAACACTGTCTCTCCCTCCCCTAGCACTTATCAATTATCAATGTTTCCTCAGTCAGAACTAAGACATCCTGCTCAACTCCCTCCTCCATACATAGTTTTTGACTGTCTTAGACTTGATGCATGCAGTCACAGTGCTGTTGGTTCGTGTGGGCAACCAGTTACCAGGGAGGAAGATTTCTATCTAGGACTAATGTGATTTCTCCTTATTTTGTGAACAAAGTATGTGGTATCTTCAGAAACAGGGTCTTACCTTTGAATTCCTTTTCTTCTTGAATTTTATGAATTTTATACAGACTATCTTAATCATCTTTATACCCTCATTGACCCCCTTTAATAGCCCCCCACTGGAATTCATATAGCCTGTCATTTCTGTTAAGACCTAGTGTGTCAAGTTAGTGTTCCCAGATGTCGTTCAGTGCAAGTTCATTCACTGAGGGGCTAGTTAGCCTATCTAGAGACCCTAATTTTAAGAAAATCAGCTCTTGCTTACCCCAAAGGATCAGTTGTCAATAATTCTTCCACTAAGATTGAGGCCTGCTGCCCATTTCCACAGCTCTGTGATGAGGTTTTGTCTACTTGATTTTGCATGGATCTTGTGCATGCTGACACCATTAATGTAGGTTCATATGAGAAGGCTCCTAGACACTTGTAGGACTCTATTTGCGTAGTCATGCACCTCCTCCCTGTCTCTTACAATCTTCCTTCTCCCTCTTCTACAATGGTCCCTGATCCCTGGGTGGATGAATTTTAATATAGGAATCCTCTCAAAGCACCCATGCTCTGTAGACTCTTATTCTTGACATTTTGGGCATTTGCAAACTTTTTTTTTTTTTGTCTTTTTTGAAACAGTGTCTCCCTATAGCCCCAGCTGGCCTGGAACTCACTATGTAGACCAGGCTGGCCTTGAACTCGTAGTGACCTGTGAGCCTCTGCGTCCCAAGTGCTGGGACTACAGTTGTGCACACCCACCCCTGTCTCAATTTATGAACTTTTATGTTTCTGGCTCTCTGTTGCATGAAGGACTTTCTTTTATCAGAACTGAAAGATGTATCAGTGCTCTCTTCATCCCTTGTTCTATGTTCTGTGAGCATTACGTGTAAAGGTTGCAACATGGATGTGCCACTTAAGCTTGGGCAATTCACAGACAATCTCTGGATGTGACCACTTGTGGAATCTGTAATAATCTTTGTCTGTTGAAAAAGAAGCTTCTTTAATGGGTGGTGACTGGGATATTGTCTGTAAATTTAAGGATCCATATTTTGTACACAGTAAGAAATCATATTTGTCTAGGGTTGTGAGAGCCTTGGGGTTTTCTCTAAGATTTATAACCTCTGCAGCTATTTGTATTTTGCTAAGTTTTCAGAACCATAACTCAGTTCCCCCTCCTGCCCACTGAGTAGGGTTTAACTCCAATTAAGTAGCCATTGACTATCCCCAAGATAAAACCACCACTACTACACCAATGTCATTTCTTGGCCAGTCATTGATGTGGTTTTTAGGCCTTGAAGCTGGGGTTGGACCATCAATTGATGTCCTCCATCAACATCTTGTATAGTATCTCCAAAGCTATGAGAGCTAGCCTTCAGGGGAGGTAATCTCCAGGTCAGTTCCAGCTGCATTGCTTGAAATCCTGTGTCCAAGTTATGTCCTGTCTTCAGGAATACGGTCTCTCCTTGAAGTTCTGGGATGCAATCATGGCTCTGGCGATACCCTATAGAATTTTGTGAGTCTTTTGGACTACTCTGGCCAACAACTCAAAGGAACATTTCTCTTCTCTGGCACTGTTTTTTGTTGTGTAGCCTTCAACTATACACATGGACTCATGTAGAGATATTGTATGTGATATTTTTCAGTAGGTTTTTGAACTAACACAATTTCTTCTTCTTTTCTAAAAAATGTGTATGAGTATATTGCCTTCATGTAAGTGTATCCATGTCATCTAATGCCTGAAGAGGTTGATTCTGAGAGTGTTGGATCCCCTGGAACTGGCTTATGGACAGTTGTTAGCTACCATATGTGTGCTGGGAATTAAACCTGGGTCCTCTGCAAGAGCAGCCAGCACTCTTAACTGCTGAGCCATCTTTCCAGCCTCTCCCTCTGGATTTTTATGCTAACTAGGCATTGGCTATCTCTCTCCTCATTCTCCATGTCTCATCCTCCCTTCCTGCCCTCCCCATTTAAAGTGTCCCCATTTTTCCCATTTCTCCCTTGATCATTCCTATCTACTGTGGTCCCACCTCTCTTGAACTCCTTCTTCCTCTTTATCCCCATAGTTCTTTTTATAGCCCTCCTTCCACCCCTGCCATTTAACTACCCCCAATTTACACATTTCTCCCTTCCTAATGCCTGTCTACTATTGTTCTTCTCTCTCAGATTCCTTCTTTCCCCTAACCTGCCTGGTTCCCTTCCACTTTCCTAGTTCCAGCAATTACATCAGAATATGCACTAATATATAAGGATTTGGTGCTAGGATCCACTAATGAGGGAGAAGATGCCTCTTCTCTTTTTCTGAGTCTGTGTTGTTTCATTTACAGAAAAATTTGTAGTTCCATCCATTTACCTGAAAATTTCATTATTTCCTCTTTCTTTACTACTGAGTAGAACTTCACTGTGTAAATGTACCACATTTTCTTTAACCAGTCATCAGGTGAGGGCCACTTAGGTTGCTTCCATCTTTTAGCTATTGTGAAAAGAGCAGCAAAAACCATGGATGTACCAGTATCTCTGCAAGAGGATTAGTCCTTTGAGTATATGCCAAGGAGTGGTATAATCAGGCCATATGATAGGTTCACTTTTAGATTAAGAGTTCTCCACATAGTTTTCTATATGGGGTGTGCAAGTGTGCAATCCCAACAGCAGTGAATGAGCATTCCCCTTCCTCCACATCCTCATCAGCAGTTGGCATTATTTGCTCTTTTGATTTTAGCCAGTCCGACTGACATGAGATGAAGTCTTAAGGTGGTTTTAATTTGCATTTACCTAATTACTAATGATGTGAACACATTTTAATATGTTTCTTAACATCTTTATTTCTTCTTTTGAGTACTCACTGTTTAGATCTTTAGCCCATCTTTTAATTAGGTCATTTGCTTTCCTGACTCTTTGTATTTTTAGTTCTTTAAATATTCTGGATGTTAAACCTCTGTCAGATGTGTCACGGGTGAAAATTTTCTCCCATTCTAAGGATTTTTCTCTTCACTTTTATGGTTGTTTCTTTTGCTGTACAAAAACCATCTTAGTTTAATGAGTTCTCACTTCCTGCTTTGTTGACCTTAATTCCTGAAGAACTGATGTCTGATTTCCTACGTCTATGTCTTGTAGGTTACTGCCAATGTTTTATTCTAACAGTATCACATTGAGGTCATTCATCCATTTGGAGTCGACTTGTACAAGGTGAAAGATAAGGGTCTAGTTTCAATCATAGATTGATAAGGGTCTAGTTTCAATCATAGATCCAGTGTTTCCAGCACCATTTGTTGAAAAGTCTGTGATTTCTCCATTGTGTGTTTTTGACATCTTTGCAAACATCAGGTGTCTGAAATTGTATGTACTCATGTTTGGGTTTTCAATTATGTTCCATTGATCTACATGTCTATTTTTGTATCTGTACCATGCTGTTTTTATGACTATAACACTGTAACATAGTCTGAGATCTGATATAGTAATTCCCACAGCATTGCTTTTGTGGTCAGGTTTATTTTGACTATCCAGAGTCTTTTGTGATTCCATACATATTTCAGTATGTTTTTTCTAATTCTGTGAAGTACGTCATGGGAATTTTGACTGGGATTGCATTCAATCTATACATTGCTTTTGGTAGGATGGTCATTTCACAATATTAATTACTCCAGTTCTTGAGCATTAGCGGTCCTTCCATCATCTGGTGAGGAAGCTCAATCCCTATCTGTAAAGATTTAAATTTTTCATTATAGAGACATTTGCTGTCTTGGTCAGATTTACTCTGAGGTTTTCTTTTTTTAGACTATTGTGAATAAGAGGGTTTCCCTGTACTCTTTCTCCAATGGCTTGTTACAGATATATACAAAGGCTACTGATTTTTGTAGATTAATTTTGTAACCTGGCACTTTACTGAATGTGTTAATCAGTTTTAGGAGTTTTCTGGTGGAGTTTTTGGGATCTTTATGTATAGTATGCTATCATCTGCAAAAATGAAAATTTGACCTCTTCTTTTCCAATTCATATTCCTTTAATTCCTTCTCTTGTCTTAGTGCTCTAACAAGAGTTTCAAGCACTACATTGAAAAGACATAGAGACAGTGAGCAGCCTTGTCAGTTCCTGATTTTAATGGGAATGCTTCCAGTTTTTTCCCATTTAGAATGATGTTGGTTGTGGGTTTGATGTGTATACCTTTAATAATGTTGAGGTATGTTCCCTCCAGTCCAATTCCCTTTAGGATTTTTTAATTGACTACATGCTGAATTTTGTCAGTGTCCTTTTCTGCATCTATTGGGATGACAATGTAGGATTTTGTCTTTGAGTCCACTTGTATAATTTATGACATTTATTGACTTATGTATATTGAACCACCCCTGCATCTCTGGAACAAAGCTGACTTGATCATGGTGGATGATCTTTTTGATGTGTGCCTGTATGAGGTTTGCAAATATTTTGTTGAGATTTTTGAATCTATGTTCATTAAGGATATGGGTCTAGAGTGTTCTTTTTTTATTGTGTCTTTACCTGGTATTAGAGTGATGCTGGCTTCATAGAAGGAATTTGAATGTTTTCCCTCCTCTTCTATTTTTGTGGATAATTTCAGTAGTATTGAGTGGAGGTCTTCTTTAAATGTCTGGTAGAATTTAGCTTTAAATCCATCTGGGTCTGGGCTGTTTTTAGTCAGGAAGTTTTATATTACTGTTTCAATTTCCTTATATGTTGTGGGTCAGTTTAAACTGTTGATCTCTTTTTGGTTTAACTTTGGTGGTTCCCATGATTCTAGATGCCCATCCATTTCTTTTGGGTTTTCATATTTAATGGAGTATAGGTTTTTAGAGTATTCTATTATAATGTTGCGGATCTTTCTGGTATCTGTTGTCATGGTGCCCCTTTCATCTCTGATTTTGTTGAGTTGGATTTGTTCCTTCTTTCTTTTGGTTAATCGGGCTAAGGATCTGTCTATCTTGTTTAGCTTTTCAAAGAACCATCTGTTAGATTCATTGATTCTTTGTATTGTTTTCTTTTTGTCTATTTCATTAATTTTTTTCCTCTAATTTTTGTTATTTCTTATCTTCTGCTTGGTTTGGGTTTCATTTGTTCTTGCTTTTCCAGAGCCTTCACTTGCAATATTAAGTCATTTATTTTGGCTGTTTCTGATTTTTTAATATAGGCACTTAGGGCTCTCAACTTTCCTCTTAAGATTGCTTTTAAAGTGTCCCAGAGGTTTGTTGTGCTGTGTTATCCTTTTCATTGTATTCCAGAAATTCTTTTATTTCTTTCTTAATTTCTCCTTTGACCCACTTATCATTCAGGAGTATGTTGTTTAATCTCCATGAGTGCATGTAGTTATTCTGGATTCTTCGGGTGTTGATTGTAAGTTTTATTGCATTGTGGTCTGATAGAACACATGGAATTATTTCAATCTTTTTGTATTTGCTGAGCTTTGT
>NW_008339947.1:18646-19110 GCF_000622305.1 Nannospalax galili
TTTTGGTGCATGGGTGGAATATTCAGAAGGTATCTTTTGGGTCCATTTGATGTATGGTATCATTTAATTCAGACATCTTTCTGTTTATTCTTTGTCCAGTTGACCTGTCTGATGGAGACAGTGGTGTATTTAAGTCCCTTCCTATTACTGAGTTGGGGTTAAGCTGCATCTTAAAGTACTATAGTGCTGTTTTAATGAATTTCTTGGTCATGTTTATGATTTCTTTTAAATTCAGTGTCCTGCTTATCTCTAGGGCATTCTCCTCATAGAACTCTTCTACAGGACTGGTGGAGTTTGGTGGTGTCTTAGTTTGTTCTTCATTGCTGTGACAAAACACTCTGACCAGTACCAACTTGGGGAGGAAAGGGTTTATTTGTCTTACATCTCCCAGGCTGCACACAGTTCATCAGGGAGCCCAAGGTAGGAACTCAGGGCAAGAACTTGGAGGCAGGAGCTGGAGCACA
>NW_008339947.1:20035-20550 GCF_000622305.1 Nannospalax galili
CTTTCAACACCAGAACCATGCAGGAGACTCTTACACATTACCAAGTCCTGCTTCCAGCTTGAGATAGAGGGGCGGGGCCCCTCTGTGTGCTGACCCTGAGGAAATACCTCCCAGAAGACTTCACCACAGTGATGCTGGTCTCTTGTTACTTACAGCTGATTCTTCAGCCCCAGCTAACCAGTATCAATTGTCCCAGTAAAGCAAAGGTTTTGCTTCAGGTTCTGGTCTCTTCTTAATCACAGCTGATTCTTCAGCCCCAGCTGACTAGAACCCACAGATTCTCAATCTAAAATCTCACGCAAACAGCCCTGATGGACTCCGCTTCCCTTTGAAACTTCACAAGCCAGGCCTCCATGGTCTACAACTCTTTCGGCATAACTGTTCCAAGCTCCACAGCAACAAATTCTGAGCACTCAATGGTCTTTCCAGCCCAAAATTCCAAACACTTCCACAGTCCTCCCAAAAACACCAAGGTCAGGTCTGTCACAGCAATTCCCCACACTCTGGTACCAATT
>NW_008339947.1:20804-27525 GCF_000622305.1 Nannospalax galili
ACAGGCCAGTCCAATAGAGGCAATTCCCCAACTGAGGCTCCCTCAACCCAGGTATGTCAAGTTGACACTAAAGCTATCCAGCACAGGTGGGAACATACTCTTTTTGTTTTCCATTTTATTATTTTTTCCTTATGATTTTAACATGTGGATTTCTTTTATTTTTTGTGATTCTGGATTGAAACTTAAGCCTTATTTTGTTGATTTGAAGTTTGCATCTTTTTGTATTATTTGTGTGTTTTGGTTGCTTTCCTATTGTATATGTAGAGCAGGTTGGTCTAGGTTTCAGATTCTATTTTGAAGGGAACTGATGACTTCAGATCAGCTACTCAGGAGCTCCCACAGAGGCCCAAGTCAGGCTCCAGCCAGATACACTCAGCTTTCCTTCTAAAGTTTGGACCCCTACTAGCAGGTACTCAGAGCACACTATGGGAAGTTCCCTCAGGGGAGACTTGATTTTGGCACTCTCAGGCAGTCTGCTGAGTTCTCAGCCCTTACCCCAAGTGGAGGCCAGACCGGGCACTCTCAGGCTGCCTGCTGAGTTCTCAGACTTATCCTACTGTAGTGCAGAGAGGTCTGCCACTGGGGCTGAAGGAGGGGCTTCACATAATCCCAGTTAGGGTGTTGGGTAAGGTTCAGTTTGAGGAAGGTTTGGGAAACTCACCGCCATGTGGAGGCCAGATCCAGGTGCTCTTAGGTGGTCGGCTCTCTCAGCCCCTACAATCAGGCAGAGTCCAGATCAGGCACTCCCAAATAAGTGATTTTTTTAAGAGATGAGAAAATTATAGACTCCTTAACAAATGGTGGTGGAAAACCTAGATAACAACACATAGAAGAATTAAATTATATCTTTATCCCTCACCCTGCACAAAACTGAAGTTTGAATGAATCAAGAACCTCAAAATAACATCTGATAACGAAAGGAAATAAGACCAACAATTGACAAATAAGATCTCAAAAATACTAAAAGCACATTTACACTGTAGAGAAACTGTTGGTTAAGGGAAGGGGCAGCTCACAAAATGGGAGAAAATCTTTTCCAGCTCTGTGATAGATTAGTGTCTAGATAATGTAACAAATTTTTTTAACCTAAATATGGAGAAAACCAACAACCTAATTTAAAAAATGGGCTGTAGAACTGAACACAGAACTATCAAAAGAAGAAACAAATATCTAATAAACACAAAAAATTATTCAACATATTTAGCATTAGGAAATGTAAATTAAAACAGCTTTAACACTCCATCATGCCTCGGTCAGATTGGCCATCATCAGGCATAAAATGACAACATATACTAGTGAGGATGTGAGGAAAGGAGAACATTATCCACTGTTGCTGGTGATACAGGGGAAAACAGCATCCCCTAGGAGGTTCTTGGTCTCCTTCAAAAAAGAAATTAAGAATGGACTCAAACAGAAGCTTTAGGACAATTTTATTCGAATTTAGAGAAAAATCTTCAGGGCAGGCAAACTTGGAGTCTCAGCAGCTCTACTGAGGAGAAAAATGGAGAGAAGAATGAAAAAAAAAATAAAGCCATGCAGTTTGGATCCTGCATGGAGGTCAGGCACCTGGCTCACTAGCAGCCACATGGTGAGGAGAAGGAAGCTTCAAAGAAAAGTTAAAGTACAAAATGCTAGGACAGCACAAAGCACTAGCACAACCATGCTTAGGAGAAGGATATGAGGAAGAAGAGAGAGATTATGCTTTTCTGAGGCAGGCATACTTATGGATAGCCACATGTCTGACACCCAGATCCACAAGAACTGCACTAGGAGGTGGAGATTCTGAGCAAGAAAACTACACCATCTCATTAACACACTAGGTATTCTGTCCATCTCTTTAGCATAACTAAAGGTGAACCTAGGGGTGGTCCTATGACCAGGTGATTAACCAGTAGAACTGGAAAGATGAGTCATACAAAAGACAGATTAGAGTTTTTTGTTGTTGTTTGTTTGTTTTGACCTTTTTGAGACAGGGTCTCCCTATAGCCCCAGCTTGCCTGGAACTCCTATGTAGACCAGGTTGGTCTTGAACTCACAGAGATCTGCCTGTCTCTGCCTCCCAATTGCTGGGATTAAAGGCATGTGGCATGTGCCACCATGCAATTTTTTGTTTTTTTGGACCACTTAATCTGAGGGGCTTTTTGATACAATGGGAATGTAAGGGAGTGTGGTAACCTGGAGGTTTTTCAAAAATCTAGATATAAAACTACCTTATGATCTAGTTAATATACTCTTGTGTATATAGCCTAAGGCTCAAGACCTTCTACAGAAATACCTGCTCTCAAGCATGTTCAGTGCCACTCTATTCACAAAAATTAGAGACTCATGAAAATGTGATACATATACTCATTAGAATTTCATTGAGATGTAAAGAAAAATGAAATTTTGGGCTTTACAGTAAAGCAGATGGAATTGGAAAAACTTTACTAAATGAGGTAATCTGAACCAGAAGGACAAATGTCACATGTCCTCCTTCCTGTGTGGATCCTAGCTTTCAATCTTTAGCTTGGTATTTTAAACTTGGAGTACCTGTGGGAGCCAGGGAACTAGAATGGGGCTTTTGAGGTGAGGGGACTCTTCTATTTGGCTGAAAATTATATTCTTAAGATACATTTTTAAGCTATTTATGGATTTAGCTCACATTTTCTATTAAATCTATTGTTGGAATTCATTATGCCTTACAGATCCCCTATTCTGATGATGGATTTATATGTTTTGTATGATATTATGCAAGAAAATTTCAGTGATAAGTTTTGTAATTGCGATTTTAACTGTTGTACATATGTGCAAATTTCTGGGTATATTGTATAAGAAAAAGTGAGAATTCTCTGTGCTACCTCAGACATATCTTCATGTTGAAAGATATTTGAGATGACAATGTTGGCTTTCTAACCTGAGAGGAAGGACAGTAATGAATACTATATGGATAAAAGACAAAGATGTTAGGTATAAATACATTGGTACCCAGAAAACTCATGATTTCAAGGGATTATCTACAATTTAGACATGTCAATGTTTCATTTGGATTCAATAGGACAGCAGTCGAAGGGCACTAGGCACTGTCAGATGAGTCTCTGGTCAGTAGACACGTCAGACTTTGAGTGACACACTCCATGAGTTCAGGGTGAAAGGGCTGAGGGGTGGGACCACGCTGCACACCACTAATATCCTGGGTGAATCATTCTTCATGAAGGACTGCACTCATGGCCCCATGACAATTGTGCTTCTTCTGCAATCCATTGCTTTCCCTGGGGGGTTGGGTAGATTGAGTAACCACTGAAAATACTTTTTGCCTCATTGAAAAGATGAACACTTTAGATTAATTCAGTCACTGAGTTTCTCTCACACTATGGGTAGTAGAAGGGCTGTGGAGTAAAATTTAAACTGCCATTTTGAAACTTTCTAGGTAAGTCTGAATTCAGGGGCCCAAAAGATTATGAAAACAAAAGTGGGGAGGGTGGTGTATAGCCAGGAATGCTAAGAAGTCTATTTTATATGTAAGAGTTTTCAAGAAAAAGCTGATAATGCAAAATCCAAATTTTATTTGAAATGTTCACCTTAATTACAGATTTTAAAAAATAAAATTATACATTTCATAAATGCAAGGCAGAGTGTGATATTTTGATGCAATTATACAATCAGAAATGATCAAACTAGGTACTTAGCATATGTATTTTGAGAATGATTTCGTTTGATTTTTTAATTTTTAAATTAATAGTTTAAGTATTTCACACAATGTAGTTTGACTACAGTCATCCCTAACTCCTTCAAGGAAGTCCATCAAGATCCACTCCACCTCCCTTTAGCCCCAACCCAGTTTTGTGTCCTTATTTTTCTTAATAACCCATTGTCTTCAATTTGTGTTGTCCATACACTCATGGGAGTGGGACCATCCACAGGTGTGGTGGATATACTAGGAGTCATATCCAAAGATAACTGACTCTTCAACTTCCAAGAAGCCATCAACTATTTGTAACACCTCCATTAGGGGTGAGGTCTCATGAATCTCTTCCATGTTGGAATTACAGCAAGCTTCATCTTGTGTGGGAAAACACAGCTACAGTGAGATCATGAATGCAGGGGTCATGTCATGTCCAGAAAGCACAGTTTCACCCCAATCTTCCCCACATTTTGTTTTTACAAACTTTCTACTCCCTTTTCCATGATGGTCCCAGACCCTCAGGGAGTGGGTGTGCTGTAGATGTCCCATTTGTTGCTGAGCACGCCATGGACACTTATTCTCTGCACTCTGAAAACCTGTGAGTTTCCTCATTAACCACCCCCTGTTGCACAATTTTCTGTGATGAGGTCTGAGAGCTGCACTAATCTATGGACAGAAGGAGACAAATTTAAAGAGCAACTTAATAATATACCCACTTAGCAAAAGAGCAGTAATAAATTTACCCCTGGAGCCTTAAAGGTCCCAAACCATGTGCTCTTAGAAAGATTTATCGTACCAGGCATGTGTTTTCTCATATAATGTGGACCTTAAATTCAATCAGAAGGTACTTGATTACCCCATAACATTTGGCCCACTATTTCACCCATGGCCATTTCTTGCCACCTTGGTCCTTGGTGCAGCTCACAGCGTTCATAGCTGGGTAAGAATGTTGATGAAATTTCCCCAGCAGAAAAAGATTTCTTATTTCTTTGGGTTGGAAGATATTCACATCTGTCTTGTTCCCTGAATTTTTCCAGGATATTCCTGAGAATCAGATTGGCAAATTTTAAAGTCCTTGTCCATTTGTAATCATGATTCTGATCCACTATCCTGTAACATGACTATCAAATGACCATTTTTGAGATGTACAGGAGCAAATTGTCTGCACTCCATATTTTAACCTGTCCATAGAACTATGTTTATTGGTATTTCAAACAAAGGAAATCAGAGGTCATCTAGCACCCACATCAACAATACTTGGATTAAAAGTTAACAAGGAGGGGCTAGAGAGATATTTCAGCAATTAAGAGAATTGGCTGTTCATCTACAGGAGACTGGTTTGGTTCTCAGCACCCACATGATGGTTAATGATTATCCCTACCACCAATTTCAGGGGAACTAATGCCTCTGCAGGCATTGCACACATGGGTTCACTTAATATATGTTCAAACAAAACATTCATAGACATAATATATAAATAAACTAAAAAACAGTTAATGATTTTATTAGCTATCTTGTTTGCAAATTTAATAAAGATACTGAAGGCAAATACAGATAACTGAAAGGCACCTTTTCCCATTGTTCAGGTAAATGAAGGTTAATAACTTTTCTCTAGGTCTTTTTAGGACAGGGTCTCCCTATCATTCCAGTAAGCCTTGAATTCCCAGTGTAGACCAGGCTGGCTCAACCTCACAGAGATCTGCCTGCTGCTGCCTCTCAAGTGTTGGGATAATAGGAGTGCACCACCAAGGTTGGCTCAAGATGAAGAATTTCTAAGCTTTGTGAACTAGGTCTCCAGCACACTATACACTAACAATAACAGTACTAAACTGAAAGGCTTGTTCTGGGGTCCAAACAGGGCTGAGGCACAGTATCCAAATCACTTGGGAAAGTGGCTTCTTGAGATATAGAACTGGATTATTGTTCTTATGAGCATAAAGCAATAAGGCTATCTGAGAGACAGAAGTTTCTTGTGAGTCACAGACTTCAAACTATTCATACAAGAATTAAAGTCAATAAGTAAAAGAAAATTATATGAAGCTAAAAATCATCAATCATAGTGCTGTAGAAAAACACATCTTCAATTTTTTTTTGTAATAGCCACCTGATTCTTTCATTTCAGTTGTATTTACTTCTTAGAATTCTATACTGATAAACCTTTGGAAGAAACATAAGAAAAATGGGTTCTTTCAGAGATTATTTAGATCTTTTAAGCATCATAGTGCGTAATATCTCAGGGGAGAAACACCCTCCCACCCAAAACCTCAATGAGAGTATGATTAAGAATGTAAGACAATGAACAAAGCTTCATACAGAGTCTGCAGAAATGTAAACACCTCTCACTTTATGGTGCTGTCAGGGTGTGGCCTCTCTATCCACAGCACTGTCTCCTGCTCACTCTGAAAAGCACAAGGAGACAAACCCTTAACTCCATCTCTCCTTGTTTTCCTGCTGTAGACGATCACCTATGAGAAACATCAGCATGTTACAGTCTTCACAATGACATGATATATCATGATCTACCTTGATGGATTCTATGTTGTTTAGAATTGTAAAAGTTATTTCCTAACTCTCTCACATGTGCCATCCTTGAAATTTAGGATTCATGAGGACACACTCTCTTTGTCTGAATCAGGCATTAAATTCTGCCCCCACCTGCGGGGACCCTGTACAGGTAAAGCTCGAGGGTGACCACTCCCTGAAAGGAAAAATGGGCGAGAAAGAGGAGACGGAGCCCAAGCAAGTCCACTTGTCAAGGGTCGCTTTATTGTATTGCAAGCTTTCCTTATATACAGTTTGTATTTAGAAGGGGTTGAAGAAGTTGGTCAAAGGTTACAGCATTCTTATGGGTATGGGGTGGGGGACTGAGCAACGTGACTGACCACCAGGTGTTCCAAGAGATTACTGCATGACTTATCTTTTCCGAGAACTGTTTGCAAGGGGAAGAGAAAGATAACCTTGCCATAAATTCTTTCTCAAGGTTACTAGTGCAGGCAGAATGTCCTGCTTAAGTCAACTGTTTGTAGAGCCATATTATATTTTTTGGTAATGAATGTTGTT